>NC_050464.1:19541630-19671313 GCF_903995425.1 Onychomys torridus | reverse complement strand
AATCTACAGAAGAAGCACATAATTGTTTTATGAGACAGAGTCTCCTGTAGCCTAAGCTGGCCTCATACTCACTATAGACATGGCCAAAGATGACCTTGAACTCCTGATCCTCCTGCCTCTGCCTCTGGCGTGCTGGGCTGGCATTTCAGGCTTGTACCACAGAGCCTGGCTGTGTTT
Source organism: Onychomys torridus (assembly GCF_903995425.1). Lineage (NCBI taxonomy): Eukaryota > Metazoa > Chordata > Mammalia > Rodentia > Cricetidae > Onychomys > Onychomys torridus. The sequence continues at coordinate 19,671,136 of NC_050464.1, read as the reverse complement.
TCTTGATTCAAAATTTATTTGACTAATTTGATTTTCTGGTCCATCACTTTCATCTTTTACTATTTCAGAAATGGCCTGATTCGGGTTGTTGCATTTTTTTTCAACATAGATTGGCTTTGTACATTAGCTTTGCCATCTCAGGCATCTTCCCAGACCTTTTAAACATCTCTTGGAGGCTAAAACATCAGATCTGTTGTAGGAATTAAGGTTACTTGGCTTTGAATAACTGACCCGGCCACTTAAAAGCTTCTTGACCTTAGAATTACAGAGAAAGGGATAAACCACCCCATCTAAATATAAACAATACAGCCTGTGTGCTCCCTGAGAGTAGGCAGAACTTGAAGCCTGCTTCATTGAAAGGGCAAAGAGATGAGGGGAGAGAGAGGGAAGTGTCCAGAGATGCAGTATGATGAAAGTAGAGATTACCAGCTTTAGATGCTAAGGCAGAAGGTCAAAAGAGGTTAGATGATGAAGGTGCCTGTATGAGTCAGGCATTACGGAACTGTATCCTACAGGCATGCCCTTCTCTTCTCAGTGTTGGCGGTTGAACCTGGGACTTTCTACATGCCAGACATGCTCACTCCTATCAAGTCATGCTGCAGCCCCTCCCTGGGGGATTTTAGGCAAGTGTTCTATGGCTGAGTCCTATAGCCAGCCCCTCACTGCTCAACAAGCCTTCTGATACTCATCTACATCTCTACCCGCTCAACTTTCCATCTTGAGTCAAGGTCTCACTAAGTTGTCCAACTCATCTTAAGCTCACTCTGTTGCCTGAGCCCACCTTAGAGTTGCCATGCCCTTGTGTAAGCCTTACCAAACAGCTGAGGTTAACAGCCTGTTAACCACCAGGCTCAGCAGACAGGTATTTTGTAAGTGTCTGGCCTGTGCTTTGACACAGTATTCTAAACACACAGGAAGATTCAAGTTAATCCTCCCCTAATCCTCTCAATTGGTAATATTAGTTGATGCAAGCTCTTTTCCAAACACCACTTTAAGTTTAAACCAAACATATACGTTATGACAGAGAATGCGAAAATCAAATTCAAATCTTAAAATAGGCATTTGTTCAAGTACCACAGTGAATTGGCAGAAGGTCCATTCAATCCTTTAAAGTCCTTGAGATGGTCACCGGGAGACCTTGTCCGTCTCCCTGCATCTTCTCAGTGCAGGTTTTACCTCCTCTGTAAGCCACAGGGCACCGCAGCCCTCCCTGAGCCAAATTCAATGACCGTATTAAGTGTGTGTGTGTGTGTGTGTGTGTGTGTGTGTGTGTGTGTGTGTGTGTGTGTGTGTGTGTGTATGTGTGTGGAGGTGCATGCATACATGTGTACATGTGTGTGTAGAGGTTAGACGTGAAAAACCTGTGTCTTCCACTGTACGTCCCCTCTTTTGCTGTTGTTTGGTTGGGTTTTCGCTTGTTTTTTGGCAAGGTCTCTCACTCAACCTGGAGCTCACTGGTGGAGCTAGATTGTCTAGTCAAGAACAACAGGAACCCCACAGCTCTGTCCTTTCCCTCCCAATGCTGGAATTACATAGGCACGTCACTGCCTTGTAGCTTTTACAGGGGTGCTGAGGATTCAAACTCGGGTCCTCATGCTCACTCAGCGAGGACTTTATTGACTGAGCCCTCCCCGCATCCCCTTAAGGGTCTTAATGGTAATAACACCCTGGCCCTTCAGAAACCACTGCGCCCTAAGAAAGACCAACGAAAGATGGCATTACCCACTAATCCTGATGTATTTTCAATTTATGCAATCAAGAGTACATAGGTCTGCACTGTCCCTTGCCTGCCATGATTAATGTCCTGGCCCCGGCTAAGGTCCAAAAAAGAAAGGAACCCAGAGAAGCAAAGGCAGGGGGGTTTATATTATCATGACTACAACAGACTCACTCTATGGTGTCAGTGCTGACTGTAGGCTCTGATTATGAAATATGATGTATGTTGAATGTAATGACTTTCTCTGCCCTTCTGGGGAGTACACCGCTTCCCAATGTCATTTTCTGTTCTCATCTGAGTGGGTAATAAAAGGAATATCATTGACTGTTGGAGCACCGTGGCCACTGTGTGTTTTACAATAAATTGCATTTCAAGACCTTTCGTCCCAGGAGAACAGTGCATGGCCAGAAGGATGATCCTGAGTCGGGGTTCTGAGACCCCAATCTCCACGACAATGGGGAGCTTCACTTTCTAAGGAACCATTCCCAAAGAACACTCATTTTTCAAGCAGTTCTGTATCAAAGGCCAGTTTGGACTAGGGAGGGAGATGATAAAACGCAGCCTCCTGAGCAGAAAAGACTGTGGTCCATCCAAACTAATGTGGAATGGACCAGTCAGTGCCTTGCACTGGCTCCAGTGATGAATGACCAGACTCCAGCTCGGCCTTAGAGCCTAGCCTCTGGCGAGCTCAAGAAAAGAAAACTGGAAGAACACAGATTCAAACAGAGAAGGCATCTTTGAAATTCCTAAGCACTTGGTACTTTTTAACTAAGCCTTGTCATTCACTATTCCATGTGGGTTAGGTAATATTTTGTTTGCTGTGGCCAAACACTTGAAGAAAAAAATATTTTTGCACTGTTCAAGATTAAACATAGGACCTTGCATAAGTTAGGCAGGTGCTCTACCACTGAGCCACACCCCAGCCCCTCACTGGGGGATTCTAGGCAGGGGCTCTACCACTGAGCCACACCCCAGCCCCTCACTGGGGGATTCTAGGCAGGTGCTCTACCACTGAGCCACACCCCAGCCCCTCACTGGGGGATTCTAGGCAGGGGCTCTACCACTGAGCCACACCTCCAGCCCCTCACTGGGGGATTCTAGGCAGGTGCTCTACCACTGAGCCACACCCCAGCCCCTCACTGGGGGATTCTAGGCAGGGGCTCTACCACTGAGCCACACCCCAGCCCCTCACTGGGGGATTCTAGGCAGGGGCTCTACTACTGAGCCACACCTCCAGCCACTCACTGGGGGATTCTAGGCATGTGCTCTACCACTGAGCCACACCCCAGCCCCTCACTGGGGGATTCTAGGCAGGGGCTCTACCACTGAGCCACACCTCCAGCCACTCACTGGGGGATTCTAGGCAGGTGCTCTACCACTGAGCCACACCCCAGCCCCTCACTGGGGGATTCTAGGCAGGGGCTCTACCACTGAGCCACACCCCAGCCCCTCACTGGGGGATTCTAGGCAGGTGCTCTACCACTGAGCCACACCCCAGCCCCTCACTGGGGGATTCTAGGCAGGTGCTCTACCACTGAGCCACACCCCAGCCCCTCACTGGGGGATTCTAGGCAGGGGCTCTACCACTGAGCCACACCCCAGCCCCTCACTGGGGGATTCTAGGCAGGGGCTCTACCACTGAGCCACACCTCCAGCCACTCACTGGGGGATTCTAGGCAGGGGCTCTACCACTGAGCCACACCCCAGCCCCTCACTGGGGGATTCTAGGCAGGGGCTCTACCACTGAGCCACACCTCCAGCCACTCACTGGGGGATTCTAGGCAGGTGCTCTACCACTGAGCCACACCCCAGCCCCTCACTGGGGGATTCTAGGCAGGGGCTCTACCACTGAGCCACACCCCAGCCCCTCACTGGGGGATTCTAGGCAGGGGCTCTACCACTGAGCCACACCTCCAGCCACTCACTGGGGGATTCTAGGCAGGTGCTCTACCACTGAGCCACACCCCAGCCCCTCACTGGGGATTCTAGGCAGATGCTCTACCACTGAGCCACATCCCAGCCCCCCACTGGGGGATTCTAGGCAGGTACTCTACCACTGAGCCACACCCCAGCCCTTCTCTGGGGCATTCTAAGCAGGTACTCTACCACTGAGCCATGCCATCAGTTCTTCTCGGGGATTCTAGGACAGTGCTCTGCTGATGAACACGTCTCTAGGCCCTGTTTTAGTTGTATTTTATGGCAGGTTCTTTTTAAGTTATCCACACTCATCTCAAACTCACTCTGTAGCACAGGGAGTCCTTGAACTTGTGAATATCCTACCTCAGCCTCATGAAAACTGGCATTACAAAGCCTGTACCACAAAGCCAGACTCTGAGAAAACTTCAAGAATGGAATTTTTTTTTTTTTTTTTTTTTTTTGATTCATGGTTTCTGGCCTTGGTCTTTTGGTCCCATGCACTGGGCTGAACAGCATGGCAGGGAGTATATGTGACCTTAGCTCTTCTTCACTTCTCCAAGGACAGGATGCTGGGAAATTGTATCCAGGAAGGGGCCAAACTAAGATATGTCCCCTCAGGGACTATGCCACCAGTAACTTACTGCTTACAACTAGGCCTCACCTCCAGCTTTTCACAACTTCCCAATAATACCATCCCATTATGACTCTATTCAAGGGACTGATCTATTCATTAGGCCTAGAGCTGTGGTGTGGCTTGTTCACATCTCTGCAGACCAGAAAGGAGAGAGCTTGAGCTGGAAGTGAGCCAGGCTATCTATAGCCCTCTGCCCTCAGTGACTCACCTCTACCAGCCTTTCATTCACTACCTGTGATCAATTATTGCAACCCTTGATCCTGTGGGAGCATTTCATATTCCATTCATAACAAGAGGGGTCAAAGGTCAGGCAGGCAACTTCTCATGCCGTACTTGCACTGGGTGGTGGTTAAACATGATTATCAACCTACAGTGTCTAGAATCCTTCTGAAGATCATCTATGGGCATGTCTGTGCTAAGGGGTGAGGTACCTGGGCTTTTCTGGAACTTTCTCTCCATGCCTCAATACCTTAGCAGTATTTTGTTAAGACTTGCAAATAACACTCTGATGAAATCTGAAGGCCCCTCTTGTTTTGTCTAAAATACAAGTTGGTCTAATGGTCTCTTTAGCCATTGCCAACTCTCACTTCTTGAAAAAGTTCTCCATTTTCTCTGTAATAATTCTTTTGATAGAGATCACAAGGACCAGGGAGCCAAGGGGGGCCAGAGCCAGAGCTTGGTTGTATATTAGATGGCTCCATGAGTAAAATGCTTGCCTTATATCAGTGAAAAAAAGAAATCATAGCTCTCACCTCAAAGGAGATGAGAGATAGTTTATTCTGGAGTCAAATATGAATGACTGTGGCCTGGGAACACAGATTCAGATTACCCTAGACTCCATGTTCCAACAGTGACAGTTTGAAGTTTTTATAGGGACAGAACTCCTGTAAAGAAAGCTATAAATTGAGGCACTTTTCAAATACGTTGGTGAAAGCATTAGGCAGGTATTTGGGTACAGTGAATTGAAGAAATCTCTACCATAAGCCTCAAATGCTGTCTAATGACATTCTTAGGCTTTGGGTTCATAAAAAACTGCATTCCATACATACATTCCAAAGGATTTGCCTAACAGTCACAATGTTAGGTCACGCATAGAAGGCGGCAGTGAGTGGCTATTAAGGGAGCTGAAGGTGGTCCAAGACAATTCAGCTCTGGACTTGAAACTCTCCAGACTCCCCTAATCAGTCTATCAGGCTTGCAAAAGGCTCGGTGATGGGTACAGCTTCTTTGGAAGAATTTCCATTCATACTCTCAAGTGTGAAGACCTGAGTTCAATTCCCCAGAAGCCACATTGAAGAGCCAAGCATGGTGGCAGTGGTGTATGCTTGGAATCCATGCTGGGAGGTAGAGACAGGAAGACTCCTAGGGCTCACCAGGTAGCCAGCCTAAACTAAGTACCAGGACTGTAGGAGACTCTGTATCAAAAAAACAAGGTGAGCAGCACCTGAAGAACTACACCTGAGATTGTCTTCTGGTCTCCATGTGTGTGCACATATATGTGCACCTAGGAGAGAGAGAGAGAGAGAGAGAGAGAGAGAGACCCTAGCGACAACTCCTACATCTTATAGGTGAACAAATTGGATTTAAAGAAGTAGAAGACATTTTCCAAAAGCCACACAACAAAGTAGAGCCTACCCTCTAGACCCAAGCAAGGCTCAGAATACCTGTCCCAGGAGTCTGTGATGATCAAGGATTCCAGGTTCCTTTTAAATACATATCTAATTTCCTTTACTAAGAATGAAGTATGTTAATAATGCTATCCCCCCCCCCTCTCTCTAAACATCTTTTCCCTGAGAAATATTAGATCACAGAGAGAGATTTGCCTTCATAAAGGAAATGTTATTGCTGTGGATATCGCTCTATGTAAATAAAGTTCTGATTGGCCAGTGGTCAGGCAGGAAGTATAGGCGGGACAAGAGAGAAGAGAATTCTGGGATGTAGAAGGCTGGGGGAGACACCGCCAGCCGCTGCCAGGAGAAGCAACATGTAAAGACACTGGTAAGCCACAAGCCAGGTGGCAAAGTATAGACTAACAGAAATGGGTTAATTTAAGATAGAAGAAGTAGATAACAAGCAGCCTGCCATGGCCATACAGTTTCTAAACAATGTAAGTCTCTGTATGCTTTCTTGGTTGGGTCTGAGCGACTGTGGGACTGGCAGGTAAGAGAGATTTGTCCTGACTGGGCCAGGCAGGAAAACTCTAACTACATGTTATTGTTTTTGTACAAACGCTAAAAACAATTCTGAACTCTCAGCCCAGAAGCAAGCTACCTTTGTCTAACCTATGTCAATACACCTGGGAAACTTGGTCTAGAATTTCTTTTTCTTTCTTTCTTCTTCTTCTTCTTTTTTTTAATGAATCAAATCCATTTTGAATGGTCTATCTTAAGCTTTTCAGTTTGCACTCAATTTGTTTTATCCCGGTGATAGGAATTAAAGACCTTCGCTACAGTTTAGGCAGACTGCCAATACCTATTTGATAGCAGTAAAATATGTACAAATTAAGGAATCTCATGTGGAAAATCCATTCAACGGCCTCAAAAGCCAAATGAATGGTAATTACTCCAAGCACAATGAGGCAGCAATCAAGCACGATTGGATCATGCTTTTAAATGTACGTCTACATTTTAAGAACGGCGATAATTATGAATTATGAAAATAACCAACAGAGACAATGGAGCAGCAGAGATGTTGTTTGTGAAACATGAAAGGACCATTTTCAGAGGGGTGTGGGGAGCCAGTCATGCTTCCGCACCTGCCAGGGAATGTTGAACAGGAGCTGTTTATAAAGCACAGGGCTGGGATGGGTTTCTCTCTCCCACTCATTCATGGAGCAGGGGGTGGAGAGCTGGAGGAGTGAGTGGGTGGGTGGAGGTGTCCTGATGAGCTACAGTGTTTGTAGAAGTTGATGTGTGGGGGAGGGGAATGCAAAGACACCCCAAACCCATGTCACACATCATTTCCAGTTGTACCATCTTTGACATGCAAATGATGATCATGTAAATTGAGGTCATGCAAATCAGGCCCATGCATATCAGGCCCATGCAAATTGGGGTCCTGCAAATAAGGTCAGCTCCAGTCAATTGAAGTTCCATTCTGGGTAAAGGCTTGGATCACTGGGCTATAACTCTGTGGTGTCTGCTTAGAGCATTTCATGGATAAGGGCTTGGGGCTTGTTACAGAATTTGATCCTCTGAACAAAGTGGCTGTCATCTTCCTCAAATCAGCTATGCCTACTCCAAGAGTCCATCAGATTGGGCATGTTGACCATTAATAAACCCTTATAGGAAGAGAGGTTGGAGAGAGCCATGGGACCTTCATCTGAGATTCCAGTCACTCTCCCTAGCCGTTTGTACAACCCTACCCTAATTGTGGCCTCTGGATCTGGGAAATGCTAGCATATACGTTGAGAAGGTTAACTGAAGCAGGACCTCCTTCTGTAAGGGAGCCATCATCTATGCTGGGAACAGAGCTTCCAGTGATGCTTTTTTGAGGTCACTCATGCCCCTGTAGGCAACCTCTTACCTGTGCTCTGTAAGCAAGCTCAATAGACTCCCTGGTTCCCCAGGGTGAGCTAGGGTGGAACTGTATTTCATTAGCATCTATGAGAAGGGGGTACACATTTTTTAACATCTCCCCCAAAGAAGGGATTCTAGCAACAGGATTTCTGAACCAAAGTTATGGACACTTTATGAATGGCCTTCTCTCCACCTATTTATGTCAGGTGTTTCATCACAGCCAACAGAAAAGTAACTAATGCACCTGGTTAATGATGGACAACTGTGTTTCAGTAGTCACTTGACGTTCCGTGGTTTGGTTGGTCTCTTCTCAGGCACACCATCATACTGCGGAGTGATTTGTGATTTTCACCTCCTCCACATGAGATTAACTAATTTCAGGCCATCTCCATGTCAAAGGACTCTTCACAGTGGCCCTACTGTCAAGATGTATGTTGGAGGACACTCTGCTTTGAGCAACAGGCTACCATGTCACACAGCCTCCCTCATCCATGGTGATATTTTATTTGTACTGAAATGTGATTTTATTTGTATGTTAATAAAGTTGCCTTAGGGTCAGAGCAAGCCATAGCAGAAGCTGGGCTGTGGTGGTGCACGCCTTTAATCCCAGCACTTGGGAGGCAGAGCTAGGCGGATCTCTGTGTGTTCAAGGATACAGCCAGCATAGAGACACACGCTTTTTTTTTCCTTTTTTAAAGATTTATTTATTTATTATGTATACAACATGTATGACTGCAGGTCAGAAGAGGGCACCAGATCTCATTACAGATGGTTGTGAACCACCATGTGTTTTCTGGGAATTGAACTTAGGACCTCTGGAAGAGTAGTCAGTGCTCTTAACCTCTGAGCCGTCTCTCCAGACACACGCCTTTAATCTCAATACCAACCATAGAAGACCTGGAGGTCTGTACAGACAGGTAGTGATGAGGAGGTCATGTGGTTGGGTTTACAACCAATGAGAAGGCAGAACAGAAAGTCTATATTAAGGAAAAACACAGAAGTAGCTGTCTTGCTGAGGGAAGGACAGGAGCAGCAGTGAAGGGTAAAGTTTATAGCTCTCAGCTATTGCTCTGCCCTCTTGGCTTTTAACTCTGCAATTGGCTCTGTGTTTCTTATTTAACAAGACTGTTATATCTACAGGGCCTCTTTCCTGATGGTGGTCACATGGTTCACTAACTTGGTCCCTTGCAAATCCATTAATATTCCACTAATGTGGCAGAATCCGGAACTTTCATAGGCTATTTCCTCCAGCTTTCAAACACATGAATTATATTAGTGTATCCCAGAACACTCAACACTTCCTGCTTAGCAGACCCTATTGGCATGACATCACAGAAACAGTGGACCACTGTGATGTTCTAGGAGTTTTCAAGACCACCAGAGCCCTCGGGAATAACATTGTCACAGAGACTAGCTGAGGGAACTCGGGGAAGGCAGTGAGTGTAATTGTTCTCACTGTTGTGTAAATGTTCACTATTCAGCTTTTCAGAAAACTTCAAGATTTAACAGATTCAACTCATAACTCTACTTGTTTTCTGGTATCCATAAGCCACTGTATATCTATAGGTCATCTATAACTATATATCTCATCTATTTATTTATCTATCTATCTATCTATCATCTATCTATCTATCTATCTATCTATCTATCTATCTATCTATCGCACTAAACTATTTATTAACTGGGTGTGTGGCCCATGCCTCTAGCATCAACACTTGGAAAGTGGAGGCAGGAGGGTGAGAAGTTCAAAGTCATCCCTGACTATGTATTCGGTGAATTCAACACCAGACGGGGATGACTGAAATTCTGTCAAAATGAAAAGAGTGGGAAGGAGGAGATGAGGAGGAGGGATGGGGAGAGGGAGAGAAGAAGGAAGAGGAGGAAGGGAAAAGGTGAAGGAGGGCAGAAGAAAGGAAGGAGGATAAAGCAAGAAAGACAAAAGAAGAGAGGGAGAGAGATAAAGGAGGGAAGAGAGGGGAGCAAGAGAAGGAAGAGGGGGGAGGAAGAAGGGAGGAAATGATGCAGAGACAAAATTGGAATGAATACACTTGTTAGGTACCAGCTCCCTACTCTATCCTAATAGATACACCATGCTTAGCACAGCAGTTAGGTTTGGGCTTCTGCACAGCTCTGCTAGCTCATTGCCATCTACCATAGCCTGCCTGAATTCCACTGAGCTCATGGGACTGAATGGGGTATCTAGGTCCTCACATCCTTTCACTCCTCAAAGGTGGCACTTAACCCGTTTCCACTTCGAATGCAAATCTGTGGTTTCCCATTCCCTCCTTGCTCTGCTGAAGGCACTTGCCACACAAGTCAGGAAGCCAGCGCGTGTATTCTGAGTCCAGCCACACCACACAATAGGCTGAGATGTACATTGTGTTTGTTAATTGTCTCGTTTTGTGTGAGCTCACTGAGAAGCTGGCTCTGGCAGTGGGGCTGCCCCACCCCATTTCAGACCCAAGCATCTTTTGTCTGATAGTACCCACCAAGGCCCCTTGTCTGGCGGCGGATAGACTGACCAGCACTCAATCTGTGGCAGGGAGGGTAAGGGAACAGTAAAACAGCCCAAGAGTGAAGCAGTGTCCTGGGGGACAACTGGAAGGTGACCCATTTCCAACGGCAGGTCACTAGTGTTCACAGCACAGTATAAAAGTGGCTGCATGGTGGCACACGCCTTTAATCCCAGCACTTGGGAGGCAGAGTCAGGCGGATCTCGGTGAATTTGAGGCCAGCCTGGTCTACAGAGTGAGTTCTAAAAGAGGTGCAAAGCTACACAGAGAAACCCTGTCTCGAAAAAAACAAACAAACAAACAAACTCTCCTGCAGTGGGAGAGAGAAGCTGGACACTCAGCCATGGAGAGAAAGCTCAGTCTGGAATCCAGCTGCTGCCTCAACTTCCCAAGCCTTGGGATGAAATGCACAATTTGATGCTGTTATTTTTATGCTTTGTTTTTTAAACCTCAGACGCCTCACCAAAGTGGACACTCTGTTCTGGCAGGGACTCATAGGTGGGAGTTGTAGCTGACTGCTTCAGTGGGGACTTCTCTACTTGATTCTGTTGGGTAATTTTTTTTTTTTTGAGTGTCTGGCCTGAGAGTGTTTGGGTGTCTGTCTGTGTGTGCATATGTATGTCCATCTCTTAATATTTATTCTTTTGCTTTGCCTTTCTTTTCACTTATTTATAACACCAAAGGGTGGCTATCATGGAGATCACTCTCCAGATCTATGATTATCTACTATAGAACCACACTGTCAGTCTACACCCATGGATTCCTCTATGAGACAGAATCATGTCAGAACTCCATTTCTTACCAGTTTCCATAATCTGCTGTAAATAACTGGGATCATGGTGATGTGTTGGGTACCCTGTTGCTGGGGGGTCAACTTAGATGATATCTCTCAGCTCTGGAACATTCTATTTATTTCCAATGCACAGTCACTCTGGCTGAAGTTCCTTTGTTCTATATGTTTATGATGACACTGTGGAGTCACCTGTCCTTTTAGCATGTAAAGCAGCTAGCTTTGTTCTGAGAACTTGGTGGAGCATTATCGCCTCCATCCAGCACCTAACATGGGCCTTTGGACTGTTGGCTGTCAGTTCCTTCATTTCAATTTTGGAGACTATGCAAGAAGATGGTGTTTTGTTTCGTCCTTAGACGTGTCATGGCTTATACCATAGTTCTGTACAAATCAGGGTAAAACTTCTATCGTGTGTGTGTGTGTGTGTGTGTGTGTGTGTGTGTGTGTGTGTGTTTATGTACTTGTGCATGAGTTCATGTATATGTGTACACACACTCACATTTGTGCACATGCCAGAGGCTAACCTTGGGTGCTGTTCCTCAGGTACTGTTACCCGCCCCCCTCTTTTTGAGTAAGGGTCTCTCATTGGACCCAAAACTCACCCACAGGCTTAGCTGGCTGGCTAGCTAGTGAGCCCCAGGACTGGAATTACACGTGTATATGACAATATCTGCCTTTTATTAGCCTGCGATCTGAGGATCAATTCCAGGTTCTTGTGCTTGGAAGGCAAGCCCTTCACTGACTGAGGCTTCTCTACCCCAGATTTATTTAGCATTGCATTAGTGTTTTCACCCTTCTCTGCCAGCTCAATGTCACCACCTGACCTTTACAGCTCTGAAATCTTTTAGCTTCACTGACTCTTTGGAGCTCAGTGGCGTATCAGCATCTCCTATCGCCAACCTCAGTCCACGAAGACCAGCCACCACTAGATCCCACAAAGAATGCAATGCTCCATCCACCCACACACGGCTTACTCTTTTCTTACGCATTGTATATACATTCGGGTACATGTTCATGGCTGTACTTGTGTGTGCAAGTCCATGTGCATGTGTGGACACACATGTAGAGGCAAGAGACAGTCCTGGGGATCATCTTTGTAAACACTATTCCCTTCCTTAGGGGTCTCTCACTGCCCTTGAACTACCCAAAAGGCTGGGCTGGCTGGCTAGCTAAGCTCAGGGATCCATCTGACTCCACCTCCCCAATGCTGGACACGCCTGGCTTTTTACACTTGGCCTCTGGTGATCAAGTTTAGATCCTCACACTTGCGAGGCAAGCACTTCCTGATGGAGACCATAGTGTCCAGTCTTGGTGAAGAAGACGAAGTAGGACAGTGCTTGATTAAGGGGCTAGATTTTCCTAGTTTCACATGATAAATCCTCCTTGAATTCCCACTCTCAAGGCCCTCAGATGGCTAACTCACTCCCCCTTCAAACGGATGTTGACCGGTTCATTTACTAGGAGCCTTTACCAGGCACAAGCTTTACAAAGTCCTCCTAGCAGTGACCTTGCTAGAGCAGTTACCGTTTAAGTTGTGGGGGACTGTTCTCTGATAAATCAATTCTCCTCTCCTAGGCTATATATTCTTCAACACACACACACACACACACACACACACACACACACACACACACACACATCCTGAGCTACCACCACCATCATTGTTATCTAACACTATAAGGGTATCTCTTCCAAATCCTCTTAATATGGACTTGATGAGTTTGGGTAGCCTCATGTGTTAAGTATGTGAGGGGAGCAGGGCTGAGTGTACATGCGTTTGTGTGCAGATATGCATGCACGTGGATGCACGTGGGTGTGAAGGCCAGACGTCCACCTAAAGTGACTTTTCCCATCCCTTTCTGCCTTTTTTTTAAAGACAGGATCTCCCTCTTTGACCTGGCACTCCCCCATTTGGCTAGGTTGGCTGGCCAACAGGCCCCAAGTGACTGCCTGTTTCCACTATTGTAGAACCAGGGATCACATGCATATGCTACCATGCCTGGCTGTCTTTATGTGGGTTCTTGGAATCAAGCTTAGGTCCTCATCTTATGAGATGTTCTAATTCCATTTCTGTTCCTGTAATAAAACCACTCTGCCCAAAACCAATGTAGAGGGGAAAGGGTGTATGTCAGCTTCATGTGCTACAGTCCATCACAGAGAGAAGTCAAGTCAAGAACTCAACACAGGATCTTGAAGACACCCCCACCTGCTATTCCACACAGCATTACCTCTGACGAAAGAACTCAATCACATCAAAAAAAAAAAAAAAAAAGTATAGCAGGAACCTAGGCAGATACTGCTTGCTAGCTGGCTGGCCATCTTAGAGGCATCTAGCTTTTTTTCATACAGTCCAGGACTATATGTCCAAGGAATTGTGTAACCTCCACAGTGGGCTAGGCTGTCCTACATCAATTACAGCGAGACAACCCCCTCCCAGGAAAGCACACAGGCCAAAGTGACCTAGGTAATTCCTCTCAGATGACTCTAGGTGGGGTCAAGTTAACAGGAAGTGGACATAAACCTGTAAAAAGCAAACAGAGTAAAAGGAAATAGAGGAGGGGCAAAGGGAACTCCATAGAACAATTTTCCAAGGGGATACCTCAGGGAACCCCACAGAGATCTAGGAGACCAACAATAGGTACAGGGCCGCTGCAGGGGCCATCTCAGATAGGTCAAAGGTCAAAGACAGCACGAACCACTCACTACATTTGTTTCTGGGTCAACTAGAGTGGTTGATGGCAGTAATGTAGCGGGTCTTCCCAATTCCTTTGGTAATTCCCCACCATGTTATTGCTTTTTTTCTCGTTGCAATGACCTGACAGAAACAACTTTAGAGAAGAAGGATTTATTTGGGATCACAGTTTGAGGATACACAGTCCATCATGGCAGGGAAATAATAGAGCATAGGGCAGGCACAGTCCAAATAATGGAGCACAGAGCAGGGACAGTCCAAATAACGGAGCACAGAGCAGGGACAGTCCAAATAATGGAGCACAGAGCAGGGACAGTCCAAATAATGGAGCACAGAGCAGGGACAGTCCAAATAATGGAGCACAGAGCAGGGACAGTCCAAATAATGGAGCATAGAGCAGGTACGCAGAAAAAATGCAGTTTGAGGTTGCGTGGCTCATATCTTGGCAGAAGCAGAAATTTCAGATCAGAATCATCAAAAGTATAACCCATAGGGCAGCCCCCATTGGCAACCCATTTCTTCCAACTAAACACCACCTTCTGGTTTCCACACTCTCCCAAAACACCGCTACCCAGAGGACAAAGTGTTCAAACTCAAGAGCCTGTGGGAGATATTTTACATCAAACTATAATTCTCATATTATGAAGCTTCTAGAAAAATTCTCTTCCTCCAGAAGGTACCTTTGGAGCAATTCTCTTAAATGGCTCAGCAGTTAAGAGCTAGTACTGCCCTTGCAGAGGAGCAGAGTTCAAGTCCCAGTACTCACATTGGGCATCTCAAAATCTCCCATTCTAGTATACATAGGCACCTGTACACGTGTACACACACACACACACACACACACACACACACACACACACGTGCATGTGCACGTGCGCACTCACTTTCTCTCTCTCTCTCTCTCTCTCTCTCTCTCTCTCTCTCTCTCTCCACACACACACCAAAAACTAAATCCTTAAAAAAAAGCAGTACCCTTTTAATGTACCAGGACTTGGTTATGAATAAATGTGTACCCTCTTTATTCTCACATTCAGAGGGTTGCCAATAATTCTGCAACTCTCTTTATAGACCACTTTTTTGAGCCTTCATGTGGGGAAATGGCAAAATAAGTGCTCTGATTTGCAGAAGAAAGAAAAAACAGGCATGTAGGCTGCTCAAGACATTATCTTAAAGCCACTGCAGAAAACCTCTTACTCCTTTATTGGAAGTGGCAGGCACTGTCAGAGTGCTGGAGCACACAGGGCCAAGGAGATTGCAAGGGCAGTCCACACACCACTCAGCGCTAACAGGCGACAAGTTCTGATATTCTAAGAATTTCTAATTCGTGGCCACTTTCACTGGGAGGCCGAGCAAATGCCCAAATTGATTCTGCCTGCTTCAGATCCAATGTGTGAAAACACTGAGTGACAGGAACACCGGCGGGGGAGACATCCGCTGAGTGATTGGTTAAACAGCTACTCATTTTGAAATATATCTCCAAGATGCAGAACAGAGAGCCACTGTAAGTATGCGGCCCATTAATTATACAGTTGACAAGAAAATTACCCTTCAGATCAACATGAAGTGGAGATGGGGGCTGGAAAGAAGGGTGGGTCAGGAACAACATTCAACGGGGTTATCTGCAGCCTGAGAGTGAGTGAGGACCTCTCAGCTCAGGAAGGAGGCAGCGTGTATTCACACAACTGCCCATCCCTATCCAAGAGTTTTATATATAGAGAATTGAAGCATCCTTAGGATATAGATGTTGACATCTGTAATGAACATCTATTAAAAATATTTATTCTCTTTATAATCATGTGTTTGTGGAGGAGGGGAGTTCTGTGCATTTGTATGCAGGAGCCCACAAAGGCCAGAAGAAGGTGTCGGATTCCCTGGAGCTGAAGTTACAAGCAGTTGTGAGTTGTCAAATGTAGGTGCTGGGAACTAAACTCTGGTCCTCTGGAAGAATAGCAAGCATACTTAACCACAGAGGATTTCTTCAGAGGTGATACACAGGCTACTTTTCTTGTAATCATTCCTCATATAGCAAGCGTTTGCATGGCATTTATATTGTATAAAACTGGTTGTGCTCATTAGCTTTGACTGTCAACCTCTCAAGTCACCTAAGAAGGAAGTTTAAATTGAAGACTTGTCCAGAACAGATCAGCCTGTAAGAATGTCTCTTGGGTGGGGAGGTTGTCTTGATTGATAACTGATGTAAGAGGGCATGTCCACTGTGGGCAGCACCATTCCCTGGGCAGGGGGTCCTGGGCTATATAAGAAAGGACGTTGAGCATGAGCCTGTGAAGTGAGCCAGTAAGCATAGATTCTCCATGGTTTTACTTCAGGTTCTTACTTGAATTCCTGCCCTGACATCCCTCAGTGACAGACTGGGACCTGGAAGGATAAGCCAAATGAACCCTTTTCTCCTCTAAGCTGCTTTTTTTTTTTTATCAGAGTGTTTTAACACAATCACAGAAAACAAACTCTAATAACTAGTCATGTAAAATGAATTAGGGACAGTAAAAAGCATATGAGGTGGTACATAGCTATGTAGAAGTTCTACGTTTTATGTAATAAATTTGGTCATTCTTATTTCTGAGCAGTCCTGAAGGTAGTGGGACTTACTCCCCTGCAGATACCAAGAGGTGGTTACAAATCACATACAGTGTCACTAGCCCAATGGTAACCATTCCAGCAGGAATGAAAATATTCCAAAGAGACACATGGATGGACTCCTCTCTCTGGGTATCAGACTACTGAAACAGTGGACCCCTTTAGCATATTGAAATTTTCCAAAATTGTAATGTTGGAAGGAGGGAAAATTAGAAGCCTGGTGCCCCTCCAGAGAAGGACCTGGTCTCGCAGGAGGAGATTCCACAGAGTTCCGACAACTTGGGAAACCAGCTTGCAGGTAGACTAGAAAAGGAACAAGTCATTGATGGCCAGGACACCACCTTGACCAGAACTGATCATCTATGCCTACTTCTTGCTCTAACTAAACCCAAACCTCATGAGAACTTTGAGTGATGAACTTGAGTATGACTGAACCTCTTTGTTCCTCTTCCCAATGAGACTGCATTGAGTAAATCTTCTTCTATTTGCTTTTCACTATCATCTGTTTAATTAGCCTATTAAGGATGGACACCTGACATACACAAAACCCTGGTTTCTGTTCTCAACAATGGATAAAACTGAATGTGATGGTGCACACCTATAGTCTCCGTGCTCAGGAAGTAAAGATACGATGATCAGAAATTCAAGGTTATCTTCAACTGCAGTAGTTAAGTCCAATGCCTGATGGAGGTGCATAAGATTTTCTAGAGGGAAATGGGCTTCCAGGCCCCATCTATCATCAGTTTCTAACCTCTTTACTTCCCCAAATAGAGGATGGCCCGTCAAATGCAGCATCCTCTCTGAATCCAGATCTGCCTCTGGAGTCAGAATCCCACTGTTAAATCCAGTCCATGCCATGGGAGCCTGATATCTAGATGCTAAGTTTGTTACTAGGAAATTGCTCAGTTCTTGTCTTGCTAAAGGAAAGAATTAGGTCAAAAGACATAGACAATTTAAGCAAAAATTTATTTAGCACAGAAAAAGAAACATTCCAAAGAGACATTGGACTGGGCTTCCCAAAGGCCAGAGGCAACCTAATGAGTTCTTAATTGTGGCTTAAAGTTGTTTTAAATATTTATGAGATAAATAGTATAGTTATGGGATGACTCTTTGCCTGACCATGATGGACTGGCTCTCCTTTTAGGGTATTTCTTCCCATGATACCCTCAAAAGAAAAATGAGGTAAAAATCACAATGAAGGATATGTTATAATGATGTCAGGGTTTTTGAAGAGGTAGCCTCTTCATTCTCCTAGGAGAATCTCAGTTTCTGATATAGCAGAAACTGCAGCGCTAGGGATCTGTAATCACATGGGAACATATACAGATCTTTTTTGGTCACCATTCCTTATACAATGCAGAATAATATTTTACATTGGATTACAAGTCATCTAGAGATGATTTAACATCAATAGGAGGATATCATCAAGTGACAGGCAAACATTATATCAATTTATAGAAAATATTTGGTCATGCACAAATTTGGGTATCTTTAAGGGTCCTGGAAATAATCCGTCATAGGCGCAAAGGAGGACTATGTGACATGCAATGATTGCAGAAGGTCTGGGGAGCAGCAAATGATGACTTTATGGGATGCAATGATTGCAGAAGGTCTGGGGAGCACCAAAGGTGGGAAAAGCATAGTGGAGCAAGAGGCAAATAGTCAGGTGGTAGTCACAGGAAGCAGAAAGTGAACAGGAACTCTGGCCAAGCTATGAAACAGGATCATGAATATGACCTAAGGCGACCCTTGATCAATGTGAAATGAAGCTGATAAAATGATAAATGTAATCCTCCTCTTTCCTCCTCTTTTTCCTCATTCTCCCTTCCTCTGCCTTCTCCCCACTCCTCTTCACTCTCCCTCCTCCCCTTCCTCCTCCTATCTTTCGTCCTCCACAACTCCAAAGAACGTTCTTTAAAATGGATGGAGTTCAGGGAACCTGCGAAAGGTGGGGAGGAAGGATTGTAGGAGCCAGAGAGGTTGAGGACACCACAAGAAAACTCACAGAATAAACTAATGTGGGCTCATAGGGTTCACAGAGACTGAAGTCACAATCACGGAGCCTGCATGGGTCTGTGCTAGGCCCTCCACATACATGCTGTGATTGTCTAGCTTGTGGGACTCCTGACAGTGGAAGTCAGGGTGTCTCTGACTCTTTTGCCTGCTCTTAGGACCCTTTTTCTCCTACTGGGTTGCCTCATCCAGCCTTGATATGAGGGTTTGTGCCTAGTCTTATTGTGTCTTGTTCTGCTGTGTTTGGTTGATATCCCTGGTAGATCTGTTCTTTTCTAAAAGGAAATGGAGGAGCAGTGAGTCTGGGGGAGAGGGGAGGTGCAGGTGGGCTGGGAGGAGGGGAAGGAGGGGAAGCTGTGGTCAGGATGTATTGTATGAGAGAAGAATAAATAAAAAGAAAAATAATAAAATAATAAAAATGCAACACAAGTGACTTATAATAATAGTGAAGTCAATAACCCCATCTCTGACTTATTCCTTACTCTGATTTCTCACTCCCTCATTCCTGCTCCCTGGAATATTCCCAGAAGCCATTTAAGTGCATTCTCTTATTTTCTTCTAGGCTTGGGCGCAGACGGTGCATTTAGATAACTCTAGACTATTTTACCAAGCTAAGTGAAAGAATGGTTAAAGATATTTCAAATAGAGGGGAAGAGCAGGAAGAGAAGGAAAGAAGGGGAAGGAAGAAGGGAGAGAGGGAGAGAGAAAGAAGAGGGACAGGAGGGGAGGGGAGGAAGGGGGAAGAAAGGAAGGAAGGAAGGGAAAGAGGGAGAGAGAAAGAAGAGGGACAGGAGGGGGAGGGGAGGAAGGGGGAGAAAAGAAGGAAGGAAGGGAGAGAGGGAAGGAGGGAAGAGAGGAGAAAGATAGGATGAAATCGCGAACAAGTAAAACTCAATCCAAATCAGGTCTTGACCAAGGCAAGCTCCAGGGTCACTGCTGGGCAGTGGGTCCAAAGACTGAGCATCTTTGGTGGACAGAACTTTCAGAAGAGAGAACTCTCAGGAACCACAGACTTGGCCCTTTAAAGATCTCACCTGTGTGCACTTCGTGGGAGAAAATTACGATCCACAGGGGAAAAAAAACAACAGGTCTCCAGGTAAAACTTAGATATGTGTGTAGTCAACAACATAAGTGAAACGTAAGCTAATTACTTCCCCTGCCAGGTTTCCGAGAGAGGAAATACAAGCATAATAAAAGTGTGTCCCACGAGTGAGCCATATTTAGACAGCCACCATGACATAAATTTTCATGACTGACTTTTTTTTTTTACACATAGCTGTATTGGTGGAGTGGGGGAAGGAAAGCTTATGTACAAGGAGAAAGCTTGAAAATGAGCAAGTTCACCATTTAAAACACACACACACACACACACACACACACACACACACACACACACACACCAGAAGATATTTAAGCTGATAAATCAAAAGGCTCCACAGCTAGTCAGCTGGGGTAGTAGGATGCTTCCGAAGATGTTTCGGCTCTCAGCCCAAGAACCAGGCTCTAAACAAAACATCACTTCATTTTCTCCTTCTGCTGTGATATAGTGAATTCCATTTCCCCTCCTCACTTAATGACCTCTCTGTCAGAACCCATAGCATCCTGGTTATTTTAAGAAAGCTTTGGGCGTCTCACTCGGGCTTCGAGACTGGCTGAAGAGCAGTGATGCGCTCTTAAGCGTGGAATCCTGAAGAAGGAATTAAAAATTAAGAAGAAGCCGGCCGGGCGGTGGTGACGCACTCCTTTAATCCCAGCACTGGGGAAGCCAGGCGGATCTCTGTGAGTTCGAAGCCAGCCTGGGCTAAAGCATGAGTTCCAGGAAAGGCACAATGCTACACAGAGAAACCCTGTCTCGAAGGAAAAAAAAAAAAGCCACCAGATTAAACATAAGAGGCCAGGCCGGGTGGTAGTGGCGCACGCCTTTAATCCCAGCACTTGGGAGGCAGAGGCAGGTGGATCTCTGTGAGTTTGAGGCCAGTGTGGTCTTCAAAGCCAGTTCCAGGACAGGCAGGACTGTAACACAGAGAAACCCTGTCTTGAGGCGGCGGCGGCCGGGAGAGGGGGGGGGGGGGCCGGGGACGGGACCACAGAGGCCAGGCAGTGCTGGCACACGCCTCTTATCCTAGCACTCTGGAGGCAGATCCATCCGGATCTCTGTGAATGCAAAGCCATCTGGACTACTACTCAGTCTAGGAGAGAAACAGAGCCAGGCAGTGTTAGCACTCACCTTTAATCCCAGCACTTGAGACCTCACACCTTTAATCCCAGTATTTGGGAAGCACACACACCATTAATCCCAGCACTAGGAGGTGATGGCTGGGTGGAGGAAGGTATATAAGGGTGAGGAGACAGGAACTGAAGCTTTTCAGGCTGAGTCCTAGAGGTGAGATGCGGCTGTGGCTTGTTCCTTGGTCTCTCTGATCTTTCAGCATTTACCCCAATATCTGGCTCTGGGTTTTTTATTAAAAGACCATTTTAATATTTGTTTAAAAAAAAAAAACAAAGAAAAGAAAAGAAAGGTTTGATGTGACCAGCCCACCTTTTTTCATTGTAAAACTTCAGTCTTAGATCTTGAAGAACGGCCTTCGCCTTCCCTATCTCCAGCTGTGCCTCAACCAAGGATCTCAGAGCAAGGGTGAGACATGTTTCTATTTCATCAGTCCCCACTTTGTTCATGAAATGGGATTCAGACCACAAGGGTAAATATCTTTATGATGTTGTGCTGCCCTGAATGTTAACCATATGATTATTCTCTCTCTCTCTCTCTCTCTCTCTCTCTCTCTCTCTCTCTCTCTCCTTTTCCCTCTCTCCCTTACACCCTCCTTTCTTTCCTTCCTTTGAGACTGAGTCTTATATAGCCCGATACTCATGATTACCCCATTTAGACTCCCTAGTGCTTGAATTACAGATGTTCATCATCATACCCATCTCTCTTGGTGTTCGTGAGGCATTCATGGGAGTAGTTTATTTTGCTTGGTTGTTTACTTATTATTTGTTGACATAGGATTTCATGTAGACCAGGCTAGACTAAAACATTTTATATAGCTGAGAATGACTTTGAACTCTTCATGTTCTTTTCTATACCCCACCAAATGCTGAGATTGCAAACATACAGCACCTTAATAGGCTTGTATGATTCTGGGATGGAATCCCATGCTTTGTGCTTGCCAGGCAAGCACTCTATCAGCTGGACTACATTCCCAGTCCCAGGGATAAATATCTTTATGCTGTTGGCGGGCCTCAAATGGTTGAGTGTGTAATTCAGCACCTACCTCATTGGGCCACTGCAATAGTTAAATGATAACAAACTTGTGACCTTTAGACTAGGATCTGTAACATGGTGGATGCCATATAAGCATTATCTTATTCTTGTTATTTCCACCATATGTTTGTAAGGTCTTGGGAGATGAGTCTCATTATCTTGTCAATTCTCTTCAGGCTATGGGCGTTGTTAGCACCTATTATTTTTAGCTTTGAGGCTATAGCAACAATTCAGAGACCACAGTAAAAATCCATTTAATGTTTTATGACACATATTATTGAGAAATAGGGAGATAAACACTGGAAGAAATAGCTGAAATAGTAGAGTGATTTCCTCTAGAGAGCATGCTAGGGAGTGGGGTGTGCAGCCCAGAGGCAGACTACAGCTCCTCATTACCAGTCCATTAGTGCTGTTTGATTTTAAAAACTAGATCCATGCATCACTTTGATAAAAGTTAATTCTTAATATTTAAAAAGAGAAAACATTCTGAGACTATGAAACAGAATTTTGTATGTTAATTAGCATCTACTTTGTTTTAATCACATCTTAAGGATGGCATGACAACATTGGGAAAAAATACATATCCTCCAAGGATAACAGAGAATTAAGACTGCAAAGTTTACATGGAGGGGCTGAAATTACAGGGTTGTGCTACACTGTGTAGCTGATTGGGGAAAGTGCTTGCCAGGTAAGCATGAGGACCTGGGTTTGTATCAACAGCACCCACATAAGATAAGCCAGGCAATGAAGCACAACCCTGTAATTTCAGTTCTAGGGAAGTAAAGGTAGGAAGATTCCCAGCGTTTGCTGGCCAACCAGTCTAGCCAATCAGTGAGCTCCAGTTTCAGTGAGAGACCCTGCTTTAAAAAAAAAAAAAAAAAAAAAAAAAAAAAAAACAAGGGGAGAGCAACTGAGGAAGACTCACAACATTGGCCTCTGGCTTACACACACACATCCAAATGCACCCACATATGCACATTCATGTACACACATGAGCACATGTGCGCACACACACAAATTAAATGTAGACAGGGCAAAAACCTTTAGGCAATTCTTTTGTTCCTCTGTTCTCTTTCTTTCCTAAGCAAAAGGAAAATATGTCATTTTTCTTTAAAGAAATTTCTCTAATTCCTTTACTCAGTAGATTGGTACCATATCTCTTAGTTGGCTTTCAGATGTAATCAGGTTTAGGACACATGTAACAGAGCAATGTTTTGTCAGGCTGTTCATTGTTTCATACATTCCTCCCTTCCCCCCCCCCCCAACTTCACAGTGGCTATTTTCCTAGATGCAGCTGTTTCTGCACTCTGCACACTTGTGGCTCAGCTTTTGGACAACCGGGTGAACAAATCTGTTCTGGCACACCTCCATAACTTCCAGAAAGGAATAAATGAATTACTAAATACTGGGTGTGATGGGCAAATCAGTGAGTTATTAATGAGAACACAAGACAGAGTATATGCAGTTTCCATCCTCAACAGCTTGAGGAATGATCTAAGCCAGTGCAGAAAACATTACCAGGGCAGCTCCACTGATATGGATCAAGAAGCAGTGCCCTATTTAAACAACCCACCACCTTCCCCTCTGAGCTGAGAGCTGATGGCTGAGTCTCACTATTGTTACCTTTTTAGTACATGTGAGGTTTTGCCTGAATGTATGTCTGCACAACCACCTGCCTGCCTGGTGCTCCAGGAGGGAAATGCATAGGGCTGGAGCTACAGATGGCTGTGACCCAGGATGTAGGTGCATGAAATCAAACCTGGGTCCTCCAGATGAACAGCTAGTGCCCTTAACCACTGAGCCATCTCTCCAGCCTTGAGTCTCATTTTGGAAACAGAGTCATAGATGTTCTTTATCTCTCTAGTACTGTGATTAGAAGCATGAACTGCCACACCCAGTTTTCTACATGGATTCTGGGGATCAAACTCAGGTCTTTATGGCTTGCAAGAACCAGTACTCTACCAACTGAGCTATCTCTCCAATCCTAGATCCCTTTTTCAAAAACAAATCACTTCATATTCAAAACAAGGGCATCATCCAAATTCCACCTCCTCAGCCTGATAGTATGGTCCCTCTGTGATGCAACTTAATCCTGATTTTCTAGTCTGACCCCTGATACAGATGTGCCTGAACTCTTCCAACCACTGCTTACTCAGATGAGTGGCATCCCACTTTCTATATTTTCTCTTTCTCCACAGGGCTCCTTCTTTCCTCATCTGCATATTCAAATGCATCCTCATCCTAAGTCTTGTCCTGTCCAGTTCCTATCTCAGTTCCTCCGGTGAAATCTTCCTTGACGACTTCTGTGCAAATAAATCTTTTCTTTGTCCCAAAGGTGTGACCATAAGGATCCCAGTGAATGTTTTGATGTGTTGGGGAGAGTGGGGGACATGTATTATGAGATAAGATGTTTAATCAGGAGCCTCAACTTAACTGGATAGAGCAATGCCTCAAAGATTAGTAGATCTCACTTCTGGCGTGTCTGTGCGAGCATCTACCTGAGATGATTAAGGCATGAGGACCCACTCTGAATGAGGGTAGCACCAATCATAGGTTATGTACCTGGATGAAATAAAAAGGGGGAAAACAGAAGGAAAAGTTAATAAGAAGTACATAATCAATCTCCCTCACCCCACCCCTCCCTTCTCTTTCTCATCTCCTCTCTCTTTGCTTCCCAGCTACAGTGATATGTTTCCCTGCTTCCTCACCACACCTTCCCCACTGTCTTAGTTAGGGTTTTGATGGCTTTAAAGAGACACCACAACCACAGCAACTCTTATAAAGGAAAACACTTAATTGGGACTGGCTTACAGTTCAGAGGCTGAGTCCATTATTGTTATGGTGGGAAGCATGACGGCATGCAGGCAGATTTGGATCTGGAGAAGGAGCCAAGAGTTCTACATCCAGATCAGCTGGCAGCAGGATGAGAGAGTGAGCCACTGGGCCTGGCTTCAGCATCTGAAACCTCAAAACCCAACCCCTCTGGTATACTTCCTTTGAGAAGGCCACACCTACTCCAACAAGGCCACATCTCCTAATAGTGCCACTTCCTGTAAGTCTATGAGGGCCATTTTCACTCACCATAATGGCTGGTACTTCGGAAATGATGTGCCAAAGTCTCTCCTTTCATCTCTAGGCTGTTGGTACTTTGTCAGTCACCAAAAAGTCTAACATAAGTGAAATACTCTTTCTGCACCTTAGAGCCTCCCTGTAATTTGTTTTCTGGTCTATTCCAAATTGTAGCTCTCTGTTTTTCACACTGCTCTGTAAGTGTTAGAAACTCAAATGGTTACGTTGGCTCTTTCCCCTGGGACAGTCCTATTTTGTTGGCCAAATTCACACCACCGTTGTCTTTTCTTCAATGTGTCCGGTGTCTATATAAGGAAGGAGATATCTGGACAGAATGCCTATAATCTCAGCTCTTAGTTTGTGGAGGTAAAAGGATCATAAGTTCCAGGTCATCCTTGGCTGCCTCAGGAGCTGAGACCAGCCTGGACCTGAGACCTTCTTTCAAAAATAAATGAATAAGGACTAAAGTGAGGCTCAGAGTTAAGAGCACATATTGATCTTACAAAGGACCTGAGTTTTGTTCACAACTGTCTGTAACTCCAGTTGCAGGGGATCTGATGACTTCTTCTGACCTTCAAGGTCACTGCATTCATATTCACACACACACACACACACACACACACACACACACACACACGCACGCACGCACACACGCACACACGCACACAATTATAAAGTATTTTTATTTCAATAAATAAAGTAAGATAATGATAACAAAATTAAAGAGAATGACCTGACCTATCCCCTTCCTCCTGGTGCATGGATACTGAGCCTCGTGGGACAGGGCTTGAGAGTCATATTATAAAGAATCTAGATATTTAAAAAAGAGGTGATGGAAGTCCATGCAGTATCCTACATAATGTTCAATATTAATTTTGATTCAACAGACCAATTAAAACAATATATTCCAATGAGTCGCACAACTGACATGCTCAGTTGTGTGTCTAAATTCATTAACCATTTTTCTTCAAGGATATTTCATTTTCAAGTTCTGTTTTATCTGCCTGTTAGTGCATTTTTACCTAGACAAATAACAGCTGATGGTTATATTACCAATCAGTCATTCTCACATCCCCTGCAAAGCCAGGGAAGAATTGGCCACTTTGGAGAATAGTCAGAGCACATAATTAGAGAGTTTAGGTAAAAGTTAGAGTGACTGTGTGAACACCACATTCATGGGGACTCAATAGATGCCTCAGTGGATAAAGTGCTTGTTGTACAAGAGTGAGGATCTGAGTTTGGATCCTCAAGAACCTATGTAAATTCTGGGGGGTGGGAGATGGTATCTGTAATCCCACCTCTGGGAGGATGGAGAGAGCCAGATCTCCAAGACTTGCTAGCCAGCCAGCCTCACTCAAATTATGAGTTCCAGGTTCAGTGAGAGACCCTGCATGCTACAATACCAATCTTCCTGGCAAGTGTGCACATTAGTGCAATAGTGTCATGACAGTTACCGGAGTAACCAACTGCTTTCTGATTGAGTATAAGACCTGCTCCACAGGAGAGATATCATAATTGATACATTAAACCTGGTCAAAACCCCATGACTAGGGATAATCATTGACCCCATGGGTCAATTATCCTGTTATTAGGCTAAAGGATAATGCTGTCAAGCAGCCTTCTAAATATTTATGTTTATATGCATAGATCTGTGTTGCTCTCAACTTTGGTCAGTATGTAACAGTTAATGTAAAGACTCATGTCTGGTCAAAGTGCGAAGTATAATTAATTATTCATGAGCCTTCAGCCATGGATAAATCATCCATTTTAAATCTGCTCTCACCCAAGGCTCAGGTAATACATCAGAAAAGGAGGTAGAAAGAATGTAAGAGCTGACAGATGGGGAGGAATGCTGTTAAGTGCTGACTCTTGGACATCATTTGGCTGTCCTGAACTCACAGCATCTGTGGTTAAGTGCATAAGATCTGCAAAAGATCAAGCCAGTCAGACTTCCAGCGAGGACTGGGGAGGAGCCCCAGAGGCTCCCCCTTTGCCAGAGGAACTATTGGCAGTTTTTGGATGCTGAGAGAGGATGAATCACTCTCCTTTGGCAATGTGGCACCTAGTAAGTTACCCATGCCCCCCAGTGGATGATTACACACCCATGAACATGAGCAGCACTAATTGGACTCAAAGGGTTATTACCAACAAAATGGACATGAAGTTGAGAGGGAGACAAAGTAGAAGACACTGGGGGTGAGTTGGAGAGAGGTATTTATAAATGGATATGATTGAAATATGTTGTATAACATGAAGGAAATTTCCAAAGATGAATTAAAACAATCATCATTTTAAAATAATAAGGAGTAATTCAGAGAGATAACTGAAAGCAGCCTCTCACCCCCATGCACAGATGTACAGGTGCATGCACTCACATGCACATACGCATATACCAGAGAGAGAGAGAGAGATCACCTGCACAGATGAATCATGAAGATGAACTGACACCTTTGAAAGTAACACATCTACCTTCTTTAGTCCTGAGCCTGGGGCTGAGGTAGAATTAGGAAACCCTACTGGGAAGGGGACATATTTTTTGGAATCCTCTCTTCAGTCCATCACTGACATTTGCTCTTTATCTGGTGGTAAAGTTAAAGTATTTTGTGGCAGCAGAAGGGTGTTCAGAATGCATTAAATATTGAATGTCTCCCAGGGAGGCTCCGGGGCATTGGACAAGCCACGCTCTCCCAACAATCAGTTCTTAAATCATTCTGAGCACTTCTGTTCAGAAGGGCTTTCTGAAGCTTTTCTAAGGAGAATACTTATTGGGAAACTAGTCTGTGCTTCCCTCTACCCATGAGAGGATTATCAATAATGTCTGGGTGAAGGGCAGGAGGGGTGAAGGCGACATCAATTGGATCTTCCACAAGACATTGCCAAAGGAATTAGATGAAATACCAGGAATTGAGATGAGTATTTGAAGAGTCATAAACTCAGGAACTAAGTTGTGGTTTGTGGTACAGGCCTGTGATCCCAGCTGCTTTGGTATGGGAGCAAGAAGATCACAAGTTCAAGAACATCCTGGGCTACAGAGTAGATTCAAAGCTAACCTGGGCAGCTTAGTGAGACAATATTAAAAAAATAATAATAAAGCAACAGGGAGTATGTGTAGCCCAATAATAGAGCTCTTCCTAAAATTCCTCAGTATGAACTTAGGAGGATGGATGAGTAATAAAGCACCTGCCTAAAATCCCCCAGTGAAGGGCTGAGGGTGTGGCTCAGTGGTAGAGCACCTGCCTAGAATCCCCCAGTGAGGGGCTGGGGTGTAGCTCAGTGGTAGAGCACCTGCCTAGAATCCCCCAGTGAGGGGCTGGGGTGTAGCTCAGTGGTAGAGCCCCTGCCTAGAATCCCCCAGTGAGGGGCTGGGGTGTAGCTCAGTGGTAGAGCCCCTGCCTAGAATCCCCCAGTGAAGGGCTGAGGGTGTGGCTCAGTGGTAGAGCACCTACCTAGAATCCCCCAGTGAGGGGCTGGGGTGTAGCTCAGTGGTAGAGCATTTGTCCAGCATGTGATACTTGGGTCACTATGATTCAGCATCTTGTGTAAATCATGTCATAAGACTTCAAGCCAGGGAATATCATCCTGTTTAGACATAAAAAAAAAAACTAAGACTCAAAAGAATAATAAACACAATTGGTGACATGCTCAGTATCAGCCAACACATGACATGCATCTACACAGGCTTTGATTTACATCTAGCAATGGCGTTGGGAGGTAAATATTGCTATCCCTGTTTCACACATAAGGAAGACAGTAGGGGGAAAAGCTCAAAATAAATAAGTATTTTAAAAAATTAGAAGAATCCATTTTCCCAAAAATTCTAAAATATTTGTCATTTAATCCAAATTTATATAAAGAAGACCCTGGCCAGGAAAGCTTGATCCTCTTATGAGGCAGGTCACTGAAGTTCATTCTATTTTATATGTGTCAAGTCTGGCTCCCTACAAAGCATAATGATGCCTCTTTTTCAGGTGTTGTATCCTGAGGACTCTAGTGGACACACAAAACTACAGAGTAGCAAATCCTATAGAAACCATGTTTTGTAATTGTTTCAGGGGCCCCAGATCACATTCAGCTGGTTCCACTGTTTTAGGACTGGAGTGAAGCTTAATATCGTGGCATTAGAGAAGGATGCTTACCTCATGAAGACCAGGAAGCAGAGAGACACCGATGGGCTCAGGTGGGGATCAAATATTCTCTTCATGAGTGTGCTCTTACTGATCAACTTCTTCTGACTACACTCTACCTCCTAAAGTTTCCACACACTACCACAATAACTCCTGAATCTCTGAACCCATCAGTTAATGAGGCCATTCACAATATCAGAGCCCTCATGATTAAATCTCTTCCCTGAGGGCCCACTTCTGAACACTGAGTACTGGGGTCCAGGCCCCTCACATATAAGCTTTTAGGCTATATTTCAAGTTGAAAGCATAACTTTAAACAAACTAGTTTCTAATATCTCTCTACCCTTCTCCATAGCCCTGGGGATTTCACTGATCTTATCCAGTTCCTTTCCTCTAGTCAATCCACCAATGTGAGCAACAGAATGGGGTATACTACCCCCAGTGAAGATTCTCTTAGGTAGTAAGGGCAAGTCACACAGCATATGACTAAGGGGTGCTGGTGGTCACCAAGGGGACTACACAGCTCATTCCCTGGCACCAGCAAAGAATTGAACCTATGGGAAAGCCAGGAGATGGAGCCCCATAGAGAAAGCAAAAGTCTACAGCCATACCACCCTGGACATGACCAATCGTGCCGGGTCTCAGAAGCTAAGCAGGGTTGGACCTGGTTAGTACTCAGATGGGAGGAAGCTGAAGGAATTGTTTCTAACCTCTGAGGCTAGGAAGGGCCCTAGGGCTGAGAATGTTCTCTTACTGGGCCCCCCACATCCTCCCCTTCACTCCTATTGACCCAGTTTAGATGCTCACCCCTGAGCCTTCCTCTACGCAATGTCTTCCCAGACCAAGAAGCCACCATCTCAGGGAGCCTGCTTTCGCTTTTTTTTGTCTACTTATGTGCCTCTGACTCTTCATGAATCTTGGGAAAGTACAATACAATCAAAAGCGCGCACACACACACACACACACACACACACACACACACACTCATCCTGCCGTCTCCATAAAGGCTAAAGAAGCAAAGGCTTGGACTATTGGCAGCATAGAAAATCTTAAAGGGCTTTTGTGTTTGTTCCCTTTGCCTTATAACTGTTTTCATTTGCCTTTTGTGGGCATCAGAAACTCAGAAGCCCAAGTACATCTCTCTCTCTCCTGAGATGAGCCATCTACCCCCTTCTTGTGGTTTTAGCAGGTGGCTCTGGCTTCCTTCTCCATGAAATTCTCAATCCCAGGAATTTCTGGATGAAGTGCTCGTGTGTCACCTCCTGGCATTTCACCTCTGAAAACTCCCACATGGACAGAATGCCCATGGCAGACCACTCAAACCCAGGACCCTTGGATCTGCACCAACTCCTGTTTTTCTGTGGCGCTGTGTATGGAAATAAGTGCCTTGGACATTTGAGGCAAGGACCCTACCACAGAGCCATACTCGTGTCCCCTCACTGGGGGATTCAAGGTAGGTGCTCTACCACTGAGCCACACTCCAGCCCCTCACTGGGGGATTCTAGGCAGGGGCTCTACCACTGAGCCAAACCCTAGTCCCTCACTGGGGGATTCTAGGCAGGTGCTCTACCACTGAGCCACACCCCAGCCCCTCACTGGGGGATTCTAGGTAGGTGCTCTACCACTGAGCCACACCCCAGCCCCTCACTGGGGGATTCTAGGCAGGAGCTCTACCACTGAGTCACACCCCAGCCCCTCACTGGGGGACTCTAGGCAGGTGCTCTACCACTGAGTCACACCCCAGCTCCTCACTGGGGGATTCTAGGCAGGTGCTCTACCACTGAGCCATACCCCAGCCCCTCACTAGGGTTTCTAGGCAGGTGCTCTACCACTGAGCCACACCCAGCCCCTCACTGGGAGATTCCAGGCAGGTGCTCTGTCATGCTCACCCCTGTTCTCATCACTGGGAGGGGGAGCTATAGGTAAGAAAGTAATACATCCCCAACCCCTCACTGAGGGATTCAAGGCAAGTTCTCTACTCCTAAACCATAGCCTTTCACCAGAAATACAATAAATGTCAAGCCATATTGAGATATCTGGGCTCCAATTTACCCATTTGTCATAAGATGCAAATTTCATTCATTCTACGTATTTTACAATCCCTCCAAAATATAAAAGACAATACAGAAATGGAGAGATGATTACTATTAATTCATTTAGCCCTGGATTAACTGTCTAGCAGAGGTTCATTATATGGTGAAGCCCCCCCCCCCAGGGGGGGGATGTTTTCTGAGTTCTCCTTGTCTTTGCTAACCTCTTCCAAACATTTTTTTCCTTGCTTATGTGAGAGAAAGCTCAATGTTTCATTTAGCAAATTAACCTCAGACAATTGAAATGATTTCTTCCTAGCCACAGGGAGCTGCCTGGGTTATGCCAAAGTACTGTTCGGCAGGGGAGGCCAAAAGTCAATCTGTCTGAAAAGCAATCTGGATTTATCTAAAAAGGAGATTTATCCCTCAGAAAGCAGAAGGCGGTGTAAGGAATCAGTGAGCGCACACAGATCAATCCTCTCTTAGCCTCTGAACCAGCGGCCTGTGCTCCGTCACTCAGAGTTCAACAGGGCCAACGCCTATTCTAAGCAAAACAATAATCATCTCCCGGCCAGTAAAACGGATGGAGTGGAAGGAATGTATTAACCAGCTCTGTAATGGGCAATTGCCTGTGTTCACAAGACGTCCAGGCCTTGTCTCCACACTGTTCAGAATATGCTACATTAACTCCAGCCTCCGAGTGAGATTGCTGCTCAGACATGAAGTGATTGTTCTTTTAACAACATGTGACAACAGAGAAATGCTCGGTATTAATACTGACGCATTCAAATCCATCCTAATGGGTATTACGAGTGATTTCCCTAAGCAGTGTAGCAAGTCTTGAAGGTGAGATCATCTCCCCCACCCTCTCATCCCTCCACCCCCAGTCTGAAGCCAAATTTAATCGATGTTACAAATTAACACTCCAATGCTGGAAGAATAATCAATGCTTTCCTGCACGGAAGGGCTCTGTACACTTCCAGTTATATTTACTATGCTGACTAAATGGAAGGAGACTGTGCTTGGTGAGGGTGCTTGGGAGAGGAAGGCAGTTATGCTTGTTTCTCCAACTGCTCTTTATACCTTGGTTCTCCAGCCTTGCCATCCGACTAGACAGGACAACTCCTCACCCTCTATTTTCTGAAAGAGGGCTGCCAGGCCCAAGATTTGGGCGATACCATTTAGAGCCTTGTCCAGATGAGGGGACGTGATTTCACACAAGCCCAAGAGGTATGAACTCATCTCCTAATGTATAGTTTCAAAAAGGCTTAGAGCAAGGGAGATGTGGTAGTGCATGCCTGGAATGCCAGCACCTGGAGGCTGAGGCAGAAGGGTGGTGAACTGGAAGACATGCTGTGTGCATAATGAGTTTGACGAGGCCAGCTGGGGGCCACAACACACGTGCTACCTGCCACACAACAGCTGTGGCTACCACACATGCACACCCAAAAAAATAAAAAGGGAGGAGGAGGAGACAAGTAAGGAGGAAAAGGAGTGGGGGACGGAGGAAAATGGAGAGAAATGAAAAGAATGATGAATGAGCCAGGAAGAGGAAGGAGAGAGCAGAGAAGAAGTGGGAAGAAGACAGGAAGGGGGAGGAGCGTTGCAAGCACCGCCCCCCGCCCCGCCCCGCCCCGCGCACTCCTCCCCTGCCTACACACACACACACACACACACACACACACACACACACACACACACACACTGTGCCTTATAGATGTTGTCTTCAGGGCAAGAGGGATATACATCTGTTTCATGAGTAGCCAGAAAGAAAGAGCGAGGACAGAAGACACAGAGAGAGTCACAGGCAATAAGGACTAAGCCAGCTGCCCAAGGACACATGGAGTTGAGGAAGACAAAGAACTGTCAGTTCCCCATCAATTACAGCTGATCTATAACCCACGAGAGACAGGATTGCTGCAGCCATCAGAGATCGCTCTGTTAGAATTATGGAGCAGGGGAACCTCTCCTGATTTATTCAGTGCCTGGAGGACAGACGGGTGTCTGTGGTTTGGGGATTACATCTTCTCTGCTCAAAGCCATCCAAAGTTCAGGACTAACCCGTCGTTGTCAGAAACACTCAGGCTGTGCATCCTTCAGTAGGAGTCAACTACTGACAGGTCTGTCAGACAAGCCAGAGACTGATGACAGACCCACCAGAGGCCTGGGGTGATGCTGCAGGGAGGGTGGGGGAGGGGCTCATATGCCACAATCCCTAGCAGGCAATTAAAGGCAGGGACTGGTCATGGTTTAGACATTTGCAGGTGCTTCCGACTACCCCCACTCGCCATCTTGTATATCCACGTAGGTCCAAGTCCAGGCTCCAGGGCTCACCTCCCATGGGACAGCTACCTGTATTGCCTAACCTTGCTGGAGATGTATTATGTAGCACTACCACTAGGGAGACATGAACAAACATCTACTTCCCTCATACAGAAAAATCAACAACTTAGGATGCTGCCTAAATCCAACTTGGTGAAACAATGTGTTTATTGAGGGTACTTACAGGAGGAGAAATGGCTCAAGTTACTGTATGACCAACCAAATGTCCCCTGCCCCCCAGGATGGGAGACAACTCACAAAAGCTAGAACCCTGGATCTCACTGTATGACTTACAGGCAGCTGGACAGGTCAGAGAATGTTCCTTCTAGGCAGCTCGGCTAATCTCTATCTCCTTAGTAGACCTTACTGCTCATATAACCTGTAGGGAAAGGCCTTGTGCATTTGGTCAGTTTCAGGAACTTCCTGAGACTCCTGAGTTGCTTACTTCCTGAGACTTAGTAGCCTCTCCTTAGGATTTCCTGAGTCTTAACAAGTTTCCTTTAGAACTTGCTAGAGCTTCATGGGAAATCACTACACAGCAATGTAGAGCGTCATTGTTGAAGGCTTATTCCATTCTTCTTTCCAGTCTTGGGAAAGAATGAGTGGAAAAGTTTTACAAACATACAATGCACAAGTTTGGTCTCCTTGTTTTGCTTTGCTTTCTTTTGTATGTGTGGAGTGTGTGTGTGTGTGTGTGTGTGTGTGTGTGTGTGTGTGTGTGTTGTATTTATGGGATGTGCGTGTGTTATATATGTGTGTGGAGTGTATGTGTGTGTGTTATGCATGTGAGGTGTATGTGTGTGGTATATGCATGTCTGTATGTGTGTATGGTGTTTGTGTGAGGTGTATGTGTGTGGTATGTATGTGAAGTCTGTGTGTGTTTATGTGGTATATTTGTGTGTTTATGAATGTGTGGTGTGCGTGTGTGGTATATGCATGTCTGTGTGTGTGTATGGTATTTGTGTGAGGTGTATGTGTGTGGTATGTATGTGAAGTCTGTGTGTGTTTATGTGGTATATTTGTGTGTTTATGAGTGTGTGGTGTGCATGTGTGTATGTTGTACATGTGGGTATATATGTGTGATATATATGTGTCTGTGTGTGTATGGTATGTATGTGAGGTGTGTGTGTATGTGAGGTGTATATGTGTAGTATATGTGAGTGATGTATTTACACCACTACTGCCTACAGATCCCAGACACCACTACTCTGAAAAGGTGCCCGTGCCTATAAGTACTGAGAGAAGGTGGGCAAAGAGAACCATAACCAGCATCTATTTTTGGTCCCTAAGGATTCAGCCCCAGTGGATTCAGAGCTTTTGGGTTTCAACACATAAACCATCAAAGAGATAGATTAAACTCTCTTTCCCCGTGCTCCCTCCCAAGTACACAGGATAAAGCCACTTGAACGAACCAAAGGGAAATCACTGGAGGAGAATACTGAGGAGTCACATGAGTCACATGGCCACATGGGGTACAGACAGTTGGCTGGCAGCTGTCCTATCAGTTCCACCTCTGTGTCAGGCTGCACTCATCCCCTAAATAAATTTTCTATCCCTAAATAAAAATATACTTCTTTTTAAGATACTTAAAAAATATTAATTATGTGTATATGTGTAGTGTGAGGAGATATATTTGTGTGTGTGAGTGAAGCATACTCAGAAGCCAGAGGCCATCAGATCCCCTAGAGATGACCTGACAGGCAGCTTCCAGCTTCCCCATGTGGGTAATAGGAACCAAACGTGGGTCCTCTCTACAAGAGCAACAAGTGTTCTTAACCAATGAGCCATCTCTCCAGGCCTGGCATGCTGTTAAATAATGAGATTTTTTTTCAGTTATAATTAAATATCCTCACAAGGTAGGTTATCATGAGGATTGGTCAAAGTGAACACATGGACTATTCAGCAGGTGTTTTAATTTAATTACTTATTTCTCTACTGTTGGACCTTAGGAGTTCTTTTCAGGAGAATATATACTCAACTTGTTTGTTTGCTTGTGTTTTTAGTGCTAGCAAGTGCTTTACACTAAACTACATCTGCAAGCCTTTTCCTTTCAATTTTTTTTTAAGTATTGGTCATCATGTACTTACTGTGGAGCAACATCTAGCCTTCAGTATTCTCATATAAACTTTCATCCACATCTTTGACTTTTTTTCCTTTGCATAACTTCCTGGAATTCTAAAATTACATAGTCATTTTAGAAAGTCTCAGTCAATATTGCCAAAATACTGCCCAAAGACCCTTTATTTATTTATAAGAACGTGACACTGCTTATTTCTTTACAACTGTGCTAATTTCAGGTACTATTATTATAGCCTAGGATTCTAGCTACTCAGGAAGCTGGAGTAGGAGGATTTCAGATTCAAGGTCAGCCTGGTTGACTTAGCAAGACTGTCTGGAAATGAATAGTAATGATAGTAATGACAATAATCATAGAGACTGGATGTTAAGCTCAACGGTAGAGGGCTTGTCAGCTCAAACACCGGTCTTTTCTCAAAGGAAATAAAAGGTAGTTTCTTCTGGGGCCAACTGTGAGTGACCATGGTAACAGATCCAGGTTACCCCAAATGCCATGTTCCCATGTGGCAACAGTTTTATAAAGTTTTCATAGTGACAGAGCAAAGCTATGAATCAAACATTTTTCAGATGCCTTGGTAGATGGGTCACAAAAAAATAGTAAGTCTCTGTTGTAGGCACCAGATGACGTTCTTAGTGGATGGGTTGGTGGAAACCAGGGATGTGTTTATGCATTATGAAAGAATTTACCTGATAGTCCCAAGAATGTTAGGTCAAACACAGAAGTGGGGACTGTATGTTTTTTTAGGAGGCTAACATAGGCAAAGATAATTTGGTGTAGTTCTACAGCATTCCAATACTCCATGATCACAGATGTTTTAACCAATCAGTCAGCCCATTTAATACAGATGTAGCTTTTATTTTTATCATTATTATTATTATTATTATTATTATTATTATTATTATTATTATTATTGGAACATCAGTTCCCATTAGCATGTGTAATATTCTGGGTTCCATTCCCCAGAACCAAAGAGAAGGAATAATTTGCCGATCATAGCCAAAGCTACCTTACTTCAGGGGCTAGAGAAAAAGTTCAGCAGTTACAAATGTGTACTGCTCTGGCAGAGGACACAAGTTCAGTTGCTGAAGTCCACATCAGTTCACACACACACACACACACACACACACACACACACACACACACACACACAAATAAATAAATAATGAAAATAAAACCACCTCAATTTAATAGTTTCTTCGATCATAACCAGCAAGACAGCTGATTATTACACACTATCTAACAAACTATGTTTCCTCCTTTATAAAGTACCACCTCATATGCTTTGCTCATTTATCCATGATGTCTTCTATTTAAATATATTATACAATTTATTTACATGTGTATGTAGGGGGTGGGTATGTGTATGTGAATGTGGTGTCTACAAAGTCCAGAAGAGGGAGTTGGGTCCCCTGGAGCTGGAATTACAGGAAGATGTGAGTCGCCAACTGTGAGTGCTGGGAGCCAGTCCTCTGCAAGAGCAGTAAGTGCTCTTAACAGGTGACTTCTCTCCCCACACCCACCTACTGCTTTTCTTACTACTGTGTAGGAAAGTGAACTTAGAAGCACCCTCACCTACCCAGTCAGGCAGAAATGAGGATGACGGATTCTATCGCCTGGTCCTCCATTTAAACCTTAATCTCACTTCAGGACCCTGAGGATAGACTGGAGTGGTGCCACTGCGTCTCTTTGTCCCTCTTTCCAGTGCAGCCGTAGTGAATAAATACCCCTTCTTTGTATCATTTCTCACTATTAATATGGCTATCTTATGCACATCGAAGCAGTCCTGGTCAGGTGTGGTCCTGTCCACCGCTGGCCGAATGGATGCTTGGGCTCCAGTCTCA
Source organism: Onychomys torridus (assembly GCF_903995425.1). Taxonomy (NCBI): domain Eukaryota; kingdom Metazoa; phylum Chordata; class Mammalia; order Rodentia; family Cricetidae; genus Onychomys; species Onychomys torridus. The sequence continues at coordinate 19,634,022 of NC_050464.1, read as the reverse complement.
TCCTAGAAGGTGGTCTGACAAGTTGTGAACTTCTTCCTAGGAGACACTCCCCACTCTGCTGGAGCCTTTTCGTTACCCCAGCATGAGACTCCTAGGAAAATTCCCATTTCATGAGATTCATTATTTCAACAGTCGGATGTATGGAGGGACATAAAAGTCTCCTTGGAATACCTTCAGTTGTGCCAAGGCAGTTGACACCCAGCCTCCCACATGACTCGGGTTACCTATCTGCCCCGCCAGGCTCAGTAAGTTTGTCTTTTACTCCTTTTTGCCACTGTGTGTGGTTCACCACCAAAATTTATTTTGCATGTTTTTTGTTTGTTTGTTTTGCCGTTGCTTTTTTTTTTTTTGTATTGTTGACATGGGATCTTGTGTGTAGCTGAAGTTATCTCTAGTCCTGCCCTGGCCCACAGCCATTCAGACACAAATAAACACACAGAACCTTCATCCCCAGCACTTGTGTAGTCTAAGCTGATCTTGAACTCCTGATCCTCCTGACTATCCCTGACAAGTGCTGGGATTATAGGCATGCACTCACCATGCCAGGCTTCTTTTTTCACTCTCTCTCCCTCAGCCCCCACTCGTGTGTGTGTGTGTGTGTGTGTGTGTGTGTGTGTGTATACTCACCATACATGTTGGGTACAAGTGTGCTCATGCATGCAGAGGACAAAGATAAACCACATTTGTCATCCCTGAGATTCTATCCTTCTTGTCTTCAGAGACATGGTCTCACATTGGCTTTAGACTCACTGATTAGTCTAGGCTAGCTGGCCAGCCAATCCCACAGATTGCCTGCCTCCAAGTCCCCAGTTTTGAGATTACAAGCATATGCCACCATGCCTGGCTTCTTGACATGGATTCTGGAGATCAAGCTCAGGTCCCCACGCTCACACAGCAAGCCCTTGACAGCCTGAGCTGCCTCTCCAACCTATTCTTCAAGTTCTTAATGGAAATCCAGCAGCTGGAGGGACCACAGAGGTCTCTTTGGAACCAAATGCTTAGGTAAACAACTCCTTTCACCCAAGGAGGGCACCTGGGGAAGCAGCTTGGGGCATCACATGCTTTTTCCACACACTTTGCCAGATGGCTTTCTAGACAGTATAATTTTTAGCAGCAGGCTCTGCTGCCTCTGCCAGGAGGGAAGTTATAAACACCCTCTCCTCTCAGTGAGGGGCTTTCTGCTAAACCAGTTCATCTTCCTCTGCCCATCTGAGATGCAGGCTAAGCAGGGTCTTTATTTACAAAGGTTAAACATTCCTTTAATTGGATTGCTGGCATTTCAGCCCCAGCCTTCCTCTTCCTTTGGCTTTGTCCCTCTGGTGCATACCTGGAGATGTGCCTAAGAGAAATGCCAAGGGGAGATTTCGTTTTAATAAAGCTGAGATGAGGCCTGGTCCCTTTAGAGACTTATGTTACAGCTTTGAGGCACCACAAACTAATGAATCACATCACAAAAGGTCCCCAGCTGCTGGCTTGTTGAGCAGAGCAAAGGGAAGAGCTCTCTAGGCTGGGGAGGGGAGGGGGTGGAGCAGGAGTCAGACAGTGCTTGGCCTGGTCTACACAAAGCCCTGTTTCCTGGACTGAGGGCAGTGTCTTGTCACCATCACCGTGGGATGCACAGTCCTCATCTGTCCCTCTGCCAAGAGTCACGAGGTCATGACAGAGAACAAAAGAGAGGCAGGACCAAACTGCCTTCTTACCTTGTCTCCACCTCCCCAGTGCCACATTTCACAAAGACCATCCACAATGACCAGGTCATATCCTCACCAGATCTCATGTCCTCGCTCATAAATAAGTTCTAAGTTCCCTCCAGTGTCTGACCCTCCCTGCACCCCCTCTCTTTCTAGCTCAAGCATGCAGGCAGTGTAGGTGAGACAGAAGACTAAGGCAGACAGGGAGGTTCTGGAGACACCAAGGTTAACATATGAGGACTGGGGAGATAGCTCAGTCAGTAAAGGTGTACCTTTAATCTGAGAGCCTGAGTTTGGATCTTCAGAGCCTACATAAAAAGCCAGATGCAATGGTATGTGCCTGTGATCCCAGAAAGGGCAACATCTGAGGTGGAGACAGAGGGATTCCTGGAAGCTCAGGGTGCCAGCTAGCCTGGTCTATGTACTCACATTCCCGGCCAATCAGCAGAAGAATGGAAGATAGCTGAGGACCAACACCTGAGGTTATCCTCTGACCTCCACACATGCACCGTGCATGCATTGAGCTGTACTCACATGTGCACCCTTACACAAACACACACATGCAGACACATATACACACACTGTGCATGCATGCACCTTCACTCATGCCTGTACCCTTACACAAACACACACACATGCACTGTAAATGCATGCACCTACACTCACAAGTGCACCCTTACACACACGCACATACACAAACACACACACCTGCAATAATAAAGAAAGATTAAGATTTTTAAAAGTATCAACACAAAACACAACTCTCATCTCAAATAGGTAAGAAATAGTTTACTCTGGGGCCAAATATGGGTGACCACAGCACAGGAACATAGTTTCAGATGACACCAAATCACATACACCAACATGTTAACAGTTTTATGGAGGCTTTATCGTAACTACACAAATAAATTAAAAATCAAGACACTTTGCAAATGCATTGATGGAAACAATATCAGGCAGGTGAATTCTGGAGAAGCGGAGAAGTCTTAGCTCTAGGCCTCAGATACTATGTGACCTGTTCTTAGCCTTTTGGTTTGTACATTCCTAAGGATTTACCTAATAGCCACACCAAGAAGGGCAATAAATGGTTATGAAAGGGGCTAAGAGAATTTGGCTGAGGACTTGGCAACATTCTAACCTCTCCACAATCTTTAAAGTAGTAATCATCAATCAGCCTTTTGGAGAGGTTCAGCATAAGGTGTGTTCTTTCCTGGGACTTTCACTCACAAAAGAAACCAGTGGCAGAGGAAGACTCAAACCCCACCAGCAGCATCTACACATAACAAAACAGAGCATGGGTGAGACAAGCCTGCCATCTCCAAACTCCAGAGAAAGCTTTATGGAAATGGCCCATGAAAGGTCCCCAAGGTCCTGGCTGGCAGCCATCGCAGCTCCTAAACTACCCCGTTCTCAGTCCACTTCTGTTCTCAGGAACGTCACTTTTTCTCAATAAACTGCTTCTGTTACTACCCTGCTGTGTGTGTCCCTGATCCTCATCTTTGTTCCCAGACCCCAGAACTCTGACCCATGCCTACCACCCAGGGGAAGAACCATAAAGCTACAGGAATGGAAGAGCATGAATCCAGAGCAGGGAATGCTTGGCCACTCTCCTCTCCGAGACTACTGTGTCATCTGAGAAGGTCCAAAGCCTAGACACCAGTCAGGTGTGGTGGTGCACACTGCAACCCCCGCACTCAGGAGACTGATCCAGAAGGATGGAATGTCTGAAGCAAGCGTAGGCTAGGTGGTGAGTTCCAGGCCAGCCTGGAGTCTAAGCGTCCTGGCAAAAGTGGAGTTCATCTATATTTCCAATTGTATTATTGTTATTGTTATTGCTATTTATTAGTTATTTGGTATGTGTGATATGTGTGTGACTGTGTATTGTATGATGTGTATGTGGTGTGTATGGGGTTTGTATGCGTGTATGGTGTGTGTGGTGTGTGTGTGTGTGTGTGTGTGTGTGTGTGTGTGTGTGTGTGTGTGTGAGAGAGAGAGAGAGAGAGAGAGAGCCTACAATGCTCAAAATGAAGGTCAGAGGATGACTTTCAAGAATTGGTTCCCTCATTCTACCATGGGTTCTGGGACGCTAACTCAGAGGACAGGCTTGCTCAGCAAACTCTGCTAGCCCTAGCCACCTGTCCATCCCTGAAGCTATTCTAAAGAAAGATAGGTGTGTGCTCTTTGGGACTGTCAGACTGCTGAAAACTGTGCTCCCTGAGAGACTGGGACTTCCTCAGATGGATGGGACACCTGGGAAAGAAAGGGCTGATGCCTGGTGCTGACCAGAGGAGAATCTTGTCTCTGGGAAGAGATTTCACACCCTTCTGACAACCTGTCAGTCACTGCAGGAGAGGCTGGAGCTGAGAGAATGGGGTGTCAGTGACAGGCCACACCTTGATGAGGACTAAGTAGCTCTGCACACCTCTGGCCCTCTATTTAAACTTGAACATCAAATCAGAACTGTAAAGATGGACCTCTGGGGTGGAAATCACGGACCTCTTTATTTCTCTTCCCAATGTGACCGCATTGAATTAATCTCCTTTCCCTGTTCTCACTATTACATGTCTGTTTAATTAGCCTAATGAGTGTGGGTGGCCTAGACTGGCTCATTAGAGTTGCCATGGCCCAGGCTCTCATCCGAACAATTCCAGTATCCAGTTGGCACAGAGACACTCTGTCTCAACACACACAACTCAAGGAAACGAAAAAAAAAAAAAAAAAAAAAACAACCTGAACTCCTCACATTCGTGCTGAAGACTCTTTCAGGTTTGATTTGGCTATTTGTCCTCTGTAGTAAAGAAGAGGGAAGAAAGCATGAAAAATCACTCTTCAGTGGAAATCAAAACAAAACAGAGTAGAAGTACATGCAACAGAAAGCTAGACCAGAAAAGGATGTTGAATCTCTTAAAACTGGGGTTACAGAGGGTTTGTAAGCTACCAAATGGGTGCTGAGAGTTGAACCTGGTTTTTTGGAAAAGCAGTGAAAAGTTTTATCTTGCGTTTAACTAAAAGAGGAGAAAAATTCATCACTTGACAGATACTAATATCCATAACACATGTTTCAACCCTCAAAAGGTATGATTTATCTTATCTTGAGTGGCAAATAATCACTGTTTATTCATTTACTTATTTTATTTACTTGTATGAATGTGCATGTATGATGTACGTATATGTGTGCACATGTGCATTGTACATGTTTGTGTATATGAGTATAGGCATGTGGGTGCCATGATATACTTGCATAGGACAGGATATTTAGCCTGAGAGCTTCGGAGGAATCCTCCTGTCTTACCATGGGAGCACTGAGATTACCAATATGTGCACACTATGTCCAGATTTACATGAGTTCTGATGATCTGGACTCAGGTCTGCACACTCACACAGTCAATTGCTTTACACACCCAGCTGTTGCCCAAGCCTGAGAATCTTTCTTTAATAAAATGGAGCTTATTTGTCTTTCAAGTCACAGCAAAGCTTATGAGGCTCTACCTCTGGGTATGAAAGAGGTGGGGAGTGGGCGTTTTTAATAAGCAGCTGAAAGACCAGCACATAATTCACAGTTCCTTCTGTATTTGATTATAGTGATCCAAATGGAAGATCGTATTAGTGGAGTTATAATCAGCCAATCATTTGCAGAAGATAAAGTGCCCAGCTGGAAGGGCAGCAAGCACCTATATATTATGGAGCTGATCTAATTGCACAGCAAGAAGCCCCAGAGATGTATGAAATTACTCTACCATTTGTCTCTTCCATAGTGTTGAACATTCTGTCCTAAGAGGAGATGAAATAGCCAAGTTAGTAAGTCACTCACAGGAAGGTGGGTCACTTATGGTAGAGCACTTGCCTAGCAAGGATAAGGCTTAGGTTCTATCCCCATAACCTTAAGGAAAGAAAAAGAAGGGGGAAGTAATAGGAAAAAAAGAGGGATTAAAGAAAGAAAAGGAGGACAGAAGGAAGAAATAGATGAGAAATGAAAAGAAAAGACATCTATTTATGGTCATTTTTATATAGTATAACCTATTGCCTAGATCTTGAAATTTATTTGAATTATTTTCCACTTGTTGGCGGCCTTATTATTGTCATGATAATTAATTGTGTTTTGATGGGACAATTTTATTTTTGTGTTCTTTTGATTAATTCAGATGGCTACTTCATATATATATATATATATATATTTGAAATTTTCAGACAATGAAACTCAACCATATCCATCCACCATTTTCCTCTCCAATCTTCAGCTATCCCACCAAATATGTCCCCTTCCAACTTTCCAACTTCATGTCTTGGGGTGTGTGTGTGTGTGTGTGTGTGTGTGTGTGTGTGTGTGATAAGCCACTCATTCCAATTAGCATTGCCCATATGCGCATGGATATGGGACCATGTAGTAGAGCATGGGAAGCTTCTCATTGGCCACACTCTCAGAGAAGAATGATTCTCCCTCCCCTAGTGGCTATTAACAGTCAATAGCTCTTCCATAAGTAATAAGGCCTGGAGAGTACCCTTCTCCCTGTATATGAGTCTACGAATTGAGGCACATATAAAATGCCTTCATTGCGCAGTATTTTATAGTCTTAGCTCACAACTCTATCACACTTGTGTGAGACATTATGTGGATCCTATGAATACGAATCAGGTTCAGCTCTTCTCCCTGAAGGGATGGTCACTCTGGCTGTAGAAGCAAGCATTTGACAAATGTCATCCCAAGATACTAAATGTGACCAAGAACCAAAGTTTCTCAAAAACTAGGAGGAAACAATAGTTCAAAGAATGGAGATGTGTCTTTTCATAATGGCTACCTTCAGATCTTCCAGTGTAAGCAGCCATTTTCCAGGAAAGTACACAGAGTCTTCTTCTAATGAGTCGGTTTCTTCATGAAAAACATTTGGCCAAATTTCAGTGAATCAACTATTTCTCTCTCAAATCCAGTGTTAAATAGGCTCGGTACTTATCAACAATACTTAGTTCTCTCAACTGTTCAACCAAAGCACGCCTATGGCTGGGGTAGAGAAGAGAAAAACAAAGAAACAGTTGTTTGGGATTTTTTTTTTAATTATGAGGCTAGCCTACTCTACATAATAAGATCCAGGCCAGTCAGAGTGAGACACTGACTAAAATAATAATGATGATAATAATAATAATTAATAATAATAATAATAATAATATAATCATTCCTTATCTTAATATACCAAATTAACTATTAACTATTTTTTAAAGATTTCTTTCAGATACCTAATTTTTTTAATTGACCACTTTTACAAAATTTGTTTTGATACCTTTTATTCCTAGTTAACATACATAGAACATCTGCAATGTCATGAGTGACATATAAATCGTTATTTTCATGATTTTATAGCTATTGAATCCATTTTATACTGTCTTAGTTAGGGTTTCTATTGCTGTGAAGATACACCATGACTACAGTAATACTTATAAAGGAAAACATTTAACTGGGTTGGCTTACAGTTAAGAGGTTCAGTTCATTGTCATCATGGTGGGACACAGAGGCATGAAGGCAGACATGGTGCTGGAGAGGCAGCTGAGAGTCCAACATCTTGACCAACAGGAGGTGGTCTGCCTCACTGGGTGGCATCTTAAGCATATATGAGACCTCAAAGCCTGCCTCCACAGTGCCATACTTCCTCCAAGAAGACTATACCTACCACACCTACTCCAACAAGGCCACTCTTCCTAATAGTGCCACTCCTTTTGGGGACAATTTTCTTTCAAACCACCACATATAGAATATAGAATATTCATTCCTTTTCATTTTTGAGAATATAAATAGTACTTAAGTGTATGCCTTTATGACAAAATGTTTACATATTATTGTAGTTATTTCCTTGTAAGAATAATCTAGAAATTGAAGTCTGGATCATCACTTATAAGCATATTTTGAAGTAATTTTCATAGACTGTCAAATCTAGAAAGTTTGGGGAAACTTGTACTTCTTCCACTGTATAACACTACTCCTTCACATATGATCCTAACGTACTGTGAAATATGTGTTAGTCAGTTTTATGCTGCTATGGCAAAATACCCAAATCAAACAAATTAAAGACAACAGATTTATTTTGGATCATGGTTTCAGGGGTTTAAGCCCATCCTAGCGGAATGGGTTGGTAGAGCAGAGTCATTCACAATATGTCATCCAGGAAGTAAAAAGATGCCAATACTTGCTGGCTTCCTTTTTTCCCCCTTATATCTGACTGCATCGTGAGCCTATGTGATGCTGGCCCCACTCAAGAATGAGTTTCCCTCTTTAGATAGTCCACCCTGGAAATGCAAGCAGCCTAGCAGAAATAGAGACATCCTAACAAGACACTTGGGTCTCTCTCTCTGACTATCAGACTACTGAAACAATGGCTCCCAAGGAAATGGGGGAGTTACTAGGAACCTTATGCTGGGGGAAGGCACCAGCTGCAATTGTCTCTTGCAGAGAGATTTCACAGAGTTCTACCAACTTATCAGACCACCTCACAGAATGAGACTGAAGGCCGAACGATGATGGGTCAATGATGGATGAGACCACACCTTGACCAAGACTATTTAGAAGTGCCTTCCTATACTCTCTATTGAAACTTTACTCTGACTTCAGGACCCTAATGGTGAACTTGAAGGGCTCAAATTAATTTTTTATACCTTTTTCCTATGTCACCACAATGAACAAATTTCCTTCTTCTCCTTTTTTACTATTAATTTAGCTGTTTTAACTGGTATCTGGAGGGCGAGTGGCCAAAATTACTTGTGGGCATACAGACCGTGACCCCCAAGTTCAGTGGCAGTGACACCTTATCAGACAAGCCTATAATTATGCTTTACAAATCTCCTAGGAGCCTCTTATTTCAACCAAGTCGACAGTTGAGATGAGCCATCACAGTGTATTAAGATGAATATTTAAAAATCTGTAAGAGAAAAATCACATAGCACCACTCAGTTCCTCATCCCTTTGATTACAAAGTAAAGTCAATCATTTATTACTTCTGTTTACTTTAGAGCTTTGTTTGTTGAAGGAAATCTCATCACTTTTATTGTCTATTTTGCATTCATCTTTTTAATCAACAGATCTATTCCCCCAGCAGCTATAAAACACCTTCCCTCTCTTTTTATTCCATTGTAAGAAATGTTTGGCTTTCATATGCTTAATTAAGGGAGAGAGCTCATATGCAAAATACAAATCAGTTTTTGCCTCTCAAAAGCCAACTAAACTCAGGATATATCTTTGAGCTCAGTGAGGGCTGCATAGTGAGTGGCTGTGGTAAGTTAAGGGAGAAAGGCTGTCCCTAAGGACATTGTCAGGCAATCCCAAAATTTGCACATACCCCCAGAATGGCTCTGCTATGAGTCCCCAGTGACCTCTCAATTGTTAAATTCTAAGCTCCCACTCTACCATCATGCCTTCACAGAAATTTCTCTCTGTTGTTTCTTCCCCCAGCTGGTCAACCAGATTTAGGTGTTAATGGTTAATTGTTGTTGGTTTTGTTTTGCTATTGCTTCAATTACTCCTTCCCATCCTGCCCCCTCAGCACCACTGCCTATCATTCTACAAAGGATGGCTACTCCTCATCACCACTTTAACTGGATTTGGAACCACCTAGGAGACACACCTCTGGGTGTGTCCATAAGAACACTTACAGAGAAACTTAGCTTAAGAGAATAGAGCCTCCCTGAATGTGGGTGCCACTACCCATTGGGCTGAGATCTCAGGGTAAATCAAAGGGATAAGAGGAGAAAGTGAGTTGAATGCCAAGACACCTCTCAATGTCGTGGCTGTGGATGCAATAAGCAACTGCCTCAGGCTCCTGCAGCCATGCCTTCCACATGAGGATGGACTAGAAACTCAAACTGTAATGCAGAATAAACCCTTCCTTCCTTAAGTTGCTTGGAAAGGAGTGTATTTTATCACAACAATGAGAAAAGTATTGATACATCATCATTCTATCCACTCAGATCGACATCTTTGCTGGCTTCCTAGAGACGTAGCTGAGCACAACCAACCAGACGACTTTTAAAGCAAGGGAAACATGTTGTCTTACAGTCATAACGGCTAAAAGTCCAAGATCAAGGACTTGGGAGGCAGCATTCTCTCTGACGACCCTGGGGGAAAATAGCTCATTAACTTTTCTAACTTCTAGTGTTGGGCAGTAATAATGAACTTCGCTTGGCTTAGAGCCTCATGTCTTCTCTTTCTGCCTTCTCAGCACCTTTCCCTTCTCCATGGGGACACAAGTTATACCAGAAGAGAGCTAAATTCTCACTTCCACAAAGCTCTCCGATTAATAGCAATTAACCCAAGTGTTTTTCAAGGTCGCATCATTTGGGTAATAAGACTAGTTTATATTGTTGCTCTGATGAAACAGCTGTGTGTCTTTGGAGTTGCGGTGTATACTGGGTCAACAGCAAGTGAAAGAGGCTTTGTAAATAGACTTTTCAACAAGACATATAGTTGAGGACCTGAGAAGATGACTCACAGATCAAGAGCACTGGTTGATTTTCCAGAGGTCTCAAGATAGGATCCAAACTCCCACAGAAGGTGACTCACAACTACCTGGAACTCCATCTCCAGGACATCCAGTGCCCTCTTCTGGCCTCCATGTGTACCTACATACATGTCACACACACACACACACACACACACACACACACACACACACACACGTTTGTGCAGGTGGAAAAGGAGGATGGGAGAGACGGAGAGTAAAGAATGTCTTATTATATCTTCTTAAAAGCAGTTACCATAATCATTAAGGAAATCTTGTGACTCTGGAGAATATAGAAAGATGCAAAAGGTCTTCAGAAAATCCCCACCCACCCCTCCCCGCCACTTCCCCAATCTCTCACCACCTGGAAGATCCTTATAGAAAGCCTTTAATTTTTCTTTTAAAATGACTTACAAAATTATCGGTTTCCTTATGACCTCTTCATACATACATGTCGTGAGCTTGACTCATTTTCACCCCCATGTGTTCTTGCCCCTCACCCCTCCTCCAAATCTTTCCTCCTCCTAACAAGCTATTTTTGTTCCTATGTCATCTACATGTGTGTAGATGTGAATGTTTAGATATAGATCACCACATATGAGAGGACCCATGAGACATTTGTCTGAGTCATTAGTTCACTTACTAAAATGATCTCCAGTTCCATTGATTTCTTGAAAATGATGTCATTTCATTCCTCTGTGAGTGTGTGTGTGTGTGTGTGTGTGTGTGTGTGTGTGTGTAAATATATATATAAAAGACCCTTGGGCTCATGGAAATCCTCCTGCTTCCACCTCCCAAGTGTTAGGAGTATAGGTTTAAGCCACTTTGCACATCTCTTATATGTATGGGGTGGGTAATGCATGTATGTATTTAAAAGAGAATTGTAACTCATACAGTCAAAGCTAGTGAAGACTAGATGGATTCATTTTATTTTCAATGAGTTTTGATACAGAGCCAGAGCTTGGATCTTCTTCCTTTGTGAAAATGACAAAGTTTCCTTGAGGTATTATTTCCTCTTCACAACGGGCTGTCAGAGTTTTTCTTAACCCTTTGATGGACCTGCCTAAGGGACAAAGCTGCTGTGACGTCTTAGATGGTTTCCCCCATGCTCTGTGTCAAACTTAGCATGTCCTTGACTGAGAGAAGAGAGTCTTCTGAAAGAATGAGGGTTCTTGGCACTGGAAAGATAGCTCAATGGCTAAGAGCACTTGCTGTTCTTTCAGAGGACCCAGGTTCAGTCCCCACCATCTATATGATGGTTTACAACCACCTGTAATTCCAGCTCCAGGGTATCTGGTGCCCACTCCTGGCCTTCATGGACACCAGGCACATACAAGGTACACAGATATATATGCAACCAAACAGATAAAGTAACAATAAATAAATATTTTTTAAATGTTGAATCGGGTTACTTGCTGTAGTGACTTTTGAAATATTTCATTGTAACTTTGGCTAAATAAATATCTAAGTGTTATTTGAAAGTGATACTATTTAGTCATATTTAATAAGGAATTCAAACTTTTAAACTTTTATTTTCAACTCTGGCTTCCCCAGATAAATCCTAAAATCCTAAATAAAATTCTCTCTCCCTCTCTCTCTCTCTCTCTCTCTCTCTCGCTCGCTCACTCGCTCTCACTCTTGCTCTCGCTCTCTCTTCTTCTCTCCCTCCTTCTCTCTATCACTGTGTGTGTGCATGTATACCTGAGAGACAAAAAAGAGGGAGTGTGTGTGTGTGTGTGTGCATGCTTCATGTTTATGAATGCAGAGTCTCATGCACATGCAGCAAACACTTCAACAATTGAGTCATCTCTACAGTCCCCCAGTATTTTGTTTAGCAACAGAAATGGGCTAAGACATGAGTCTTAAAGGTAATTAGAGGGTGAGCTGATCATGGTAAAATGCAGTGTAGGGGACAGAGAACTGACTCAGTAGGTAAAGGTAGCAGCTGCTAAGTTTGATCCCCAGGATCCACATCATAGGAGGGAATCAGCTATCACAGGTTGTCCTCTGCCCTCCACTTGTGCACTATAGGGTGCATGTACACACACACACACACACACACACACACACACACACACATACACACACACACACACACACACACACAAATTTTCTTTTTTAAATTCCATCTATTTTCCTTACTTCTTACTCTTCTTGATGGGATGTCTTCTAGAATCTCATCTTGTATCAGCTGGCTATGACTTACTGATTAACAGTCTCCCAAAAGAAGAAACTATAAGGCTCATCTCTCTGAACTTCCTCTCCCCTTTCCCCACCTCTTCCTTCCCTTCTACTTTCCCAAATTGTCTCATCCTGTGTGGTTTGGTGCTGTGGATATCACTTTGTATAAATAAAGTGCTGATTGGCCAGTAGCCAGGCAGGAAGTATAGGCAGGACAAGCAGAGAAGAGAATTCTGGGAAGTGGAAGGCTGAGTCAGGAGATGCTCCCAGCTTCTGTCATGAGGATCAGGATGTAAAGTACCAGTAAGCCACAAGCCACGTGGCAAGGTAGAGATTTATAGAAATTAGTTAATTTAATATATAAGAACAGATAGCAAGAAGCCTGCCACAGCCATATAGTTTATAAGTAATATAAGTCTCTATGTGTTTACTTAGGGGATGCTAGTCCCCTACTGCTGGCAGGCAGGGAACAGGAAATCTTCTAACTACATTTTGGATCTTGGAACCTGGGCTAAGGATGATAAGGGAATGAAGAAAGGACAGACACACAAACACATGTACAATAAAGCTGGGGTCAGGTGGGATCTTCCACCTCTGCAACCCAGAGCATGATCTGCATGATCTGTTTATTAGGGACAAGTCAGGGGAAGGAGTTAGCTACCGGCAGGAGGTTTCTATAGGTGAGCATTCTTAGGCTGTAAACATCCCAGGAGGAAAAAGCTATTGTTGCTAGTCTTTGTGCACACTGGTCAACCATTCATATCTTTGCGCACACTGGTCAACCATTCACATCTTTGCTCACATTGGTCAACCATTCATAAACTCTCAGACTCAGACTCTCAAGGAAAGCTTTGTGATTTCTGTTGCACCTGGGCCATATGGGTAGTGACTTGGCCAGTTTCTCATGGGTCCAAGGCCCTGGAGTCTTTGGCATGGCCACCCTCATGTCAATAATACACATGTGCTCAGGACGTTCATTATTCAGGGCTTCCTCTGCTCCTGACATCAAAGGAATCATAAAGCCAATCTCTATTAGCTACTTTTCTCATTGCCATGATGAAACATCTGGCAAAGAGCCCCTGAAGTAAAGAAGGAAGGGTTTAGTTCACCTTAAAGTTCCAGGACATATAGTTCATCATGATGGAGAGTCATGAAAGGAGGCGTGTGGGGCAGCTAGCTGATCACACTGTGGCCATAGTCACTGTTCTAGTTGTATCCTGTTGGTGTGACAAATACCACATAAAAAAAGCAACTTGGTTGGGAAAGAAAAGATTTATTTCAGCTTACGGGTTATAATCCATCACTGAAGGGAATCACGGAAAGACTTTGAGGCAGAAGTAACTGTATGCTACCCCACACATCACCTCCAACTAAAGAACTCACTTCACAGCCAAGCAGTATATCAGAAACCATGGAGGATGCTTCTTACTGACTCACTCATGAGCTCATATTTAGTTAATGTTTTATACAGCCTAGGGAATGGTGCTACCCACAGTGGGCTTGTCCCTCTTTCATCAGTAAACAATCAAAATCTCCTGAAGACATGCCCACAAGCTAGTCTGACCTGGGAAATCTCTCAACTGAGAGACCTCCTTCCCACGTTGTAACAAACACTGACATTCAAAGCGAAGACAAACAGGAAGCAGAGAACAGACGGGAGGAGAGTTTGAGCTATAAACCCCAAGGCCCTCGGTGGTCCACTTCCTCTAGTGAGGGCCCACAGCCTCCCCAAACATCGCCACCAGCTAAGAACCATTAGCTTGTGGGAGATATTTCATATTCAAAGCACAGCACAGGCCAATGGAGGGGGAGTGGTCAGGCTATAAAATCTGATAAGCCAACATTTCTGTAATTGCATGATCCACTTTTCCTCACTATGAATCAGTTATGATGGCCTTGGCAACACGAACATAATAAATAGACCTGGTTTAAATTGTTTTAATAAATAAGGAAATTTATCATCACACTCAAAAATAAATCTAAAAATATGACCAGTGGCTTAATCATGAAATGAAGGACCTGAGTTCCTGCCATCCTTCCTCCCTGATAGCATCCACACTCTTGTCTTTCCAAGGCCAGACAGGTCATAACGGGAGGGGTGGTTCTATGGAGGAAAGGAACAGAAAGAAGGAATAAAACATAACTAAGGGGATTTATTAGATTGACTTACATGATACAGGCTGGGTAGTCCAATAGTTGGCTGTCTTCACACTGCAGAAGCCGAGAATCTGGTAGCTGCTTGGTCCATGAGACGGGATGACTCACCTGTCACTGAGTGATGCTGAAGGCCTAGAGGGTTTCTGAAGAGCCCTTGGTCTTCAATCCATATAGGAAAGCCTTTGGAAGTTGCATTCTGATGATAGTGAAGGATGGGGCAATTAAAAACAGTGACATTGTTACTGTCTGAAATGTGAGGCATTTGCCCTGCTTCCAAAGCTGGCTTCTCTGTAACATTTTGTCAAGCATCACATGACAGTTTAAAAGTGTACATTATATCATGTCACATTTATTTATTTTGTTTTGTTTTGTTTTGTGTGTGTGTGTGTGTGTGTGTGTGTGTGTGTGTGTGTGTGTGGTGTTTTCAAATATGAGTTCAGGTGTTCATATATACATAGGTCAAGTGCCTTCTTCAATTGCTCTCCACCTTATATATTTTGAGACAGGGTCTCTCACTGAACCTGGAGCTCGCTGGATTTGACTACATTGACTGGCCTGTGTAACTCCTGAACCTCAAGGATCCTCCTGATCCTATCTCTCTGATGCTGTATTCACAGATACATGCTGCCCTGATCAGGCTTTTGTTGTTTAGGTGTGTATTCTCAGAGATTTTCCTTGGGTTCTGTTTGGCTGTTTGTTTTGTTTTGTTTTTCAAGACAGGGTTCTCCGTGGAGTTTTGGTACCTGTCCTGGATCTCACTCTGTAGACCAGACTGGCCTCAAACTCACAGAGACCCACCAGGCTCTGCCTCCTGAGTGCTGGGATTAAAGGTGTGCACCACCCCCGCCGCCTAGCCCTTTTCTTGGGTTCTTTTGTTTGCATGGCAAATACTTCACTTGACCAAATCCTGTCACCAGCTCCCTCCTCCACTTTCCTTTGTTTACCTGGCTCCTAAATTCTGCATTTCTGTTCTTTCCTAAGTGTACACTGGCCTCTAGACATGATGCAAGCTTGACAGCTTTATAACCACTCCAACGTGCAGAAAGAGAGAGCAAAACAACATATTCTGTGATTCGTGTTGTGTTGTGTTATACTTTGTGAGACAGGATCTCACAATGTAGCCAAGAATAGTCTCAAATACATGGTCCTCTTGATTATTTCTTCTGATTGTGACTTCTCTTCTTCTTTTTAAAAGATTTCATTATTTTTGGATATGAGGATGTGTGTGTCTACATGGAGCTGCATATGAGAGTCTTCAGCGGCCATAAGAGGGCATCGGACTCCTCAGATTTGTCATTTTAGGCACCTGTAATGTGCTAGCTTTATAAGTGCCTAGAAGCAAATTCTGATTCTCTGCAAGAACAGAAAGTATTCTTAATCACTAAGCCATCTCTCCACCCTTATGACTTCTCTTCTTTACTAAAAATATTTAAAAATTACTAAAATTGTCTCGATTGGACAAAGAAATAGATCTGTGAGAACATGACGTCTCTGAGGTGACATTTAACATAGACGTTGCAAGAGTCTGACTCACCGGAGGTGCTGTGTAGAATCATTCAGATGACACACACTTTTGTGTGAGTGCTCTGGTCCCTTCTGAAAATAGATATTGCCTTTAGAAAGGCCCCAAAGTCCTTCTTCTTGGCCACAACTCCATTTCCTATAGTTTCCACTTACCTCTTTAAATTTTTTTATTCTAATTTTACATATATGTGTGAATGTCTGTGTGCTTGTGCACACCATGTGCACATCTGAGGCCAAAAGAAAACGTCAGATCCCCTGAAAGTTGAGTTACAGGTGGCTGTGAACCACCATATAGGTGTTGGCAACCCAACTGTGGTCCTCTGCAAGAGCAGAAGGTGTCCTTAACCATTGAGCAACCCCTCCAGCTCATACTGTTCTTCCTTAGCCCCTACAAACATAATAAAATATTATGGAAAAGTCTTGGGTGTGGTAGATTTAATCACTTAGGGATGTGTTTCATACATATTCTGGTGGTGGTGGTGGTAATACTGGGACTTGATCCCAGGTCACCATGTATGATAAATCACTCTACTACTGCGCTTTATTCACAGCCTTTTAAAACTTTAAGACAAGGGCTCACTGAACTCCCCAGGTTAGCCTTGAACTCACTCTGTAGCCCATGAACTTGACTTGAACTCATACCTGACCAGACATTATAAAGACAAATTCCATACGTCTATCTCACACCACACAATCTAAACTTTAAAGGGGAAGAAAAGACTGGAATACAGAGATGGTGGTCTATTTGGTAAGAGAATGGCAACCAAAAGGTGGGAGAGGATGATGGATGTGTATGAGACAAGATGGGTGATGCACAAACATGATATCAGAATGAAAGCCACAGTTCTCAACAATGAGTACATGCCAGTAAGTAAAAACCTTTAAAACAAACAAACAAAAAGGCCTTAGGAATCCAAAGATTCCCTAGCTGTCCCTCAACATACGTTTTTATGGAGCAATAGATTTCATCAGGTTTGAGACTCACCAGTGGATCCCAAATCTATCAGTCAGTAGTGTGGGAAGCCATCTCCCACCTTTTCAAGGGTTCATATGAAGAGGAGAGGGATAAGAAAATATTAGATAAAAAGATAGCAAAGAGGAGAAAGGCAGAAACACAGAATAGCTTAGGGAAGACCTGGGCCTTTTCAGTTTTTTCAATAGGGGTTTTTATAACAATGCCAAGGGGCCAGGCAAAATACCCCCCTTTCTGGATCAAAGCACACTGCACAGCCAAGTATAGACCCTTCCAAACACCTGGTAACCATGCCCATAGTCAAATCATCCCCTTCTGCAGCCCTGCTTGGTAAAGCAAGCTCAGATTCTCAGAGCCTGAGTAAGTTCTCACTAGGAAACCTCTGTAGGTCTCCACACAGTAGCGATGAGAAAGACATCAAATTGCATACTTTGGGTCCTGGGTGAGAGGTCTAGGAGCCCACTACTGAGAAGGATAATATCCGTGTCATGGAATCTCTCACTGTTAAAAATACTCTGACACTAATTAAAATGGTAAGGAAGTCTATTTAAGTGTGGCTGTTTCCTGTGAACTGAAACATTCCTTCCTGGAGGAGAGGCTTCTAAGACTCCCTCAGGAAATTCATGATCCTTGGGAGGTTCAGAAAGGTCAGACAGTAGTAAGATGTACAAGATCCCTCCCCCAGGCTATATAAGCAATAAACTGTTTGGGGGGCGGGCTCCATGGATGCAGCTTTCATGAGTTACATTGATGCTAAGAAAGATGCTCAAAGAGGCCTTTGAGTCATCCCTGTTCCTATAAGTAACCCTCTACCCTACTCTTATAAACAACCCCAAGGAATTCATTAGTTCAGTCAACTAGACTTGGGTGAAATCATTTCTTTAGTTTGAATAGACTTAGGTGGAGTCATTTGGGGTGAAGATTGTGTTTGTTCATGTATCCTCAGGAGAAGGCACACAACACAGAACTTGGGGTATCAAAATAAGATACAGAAGAGCACACAGATATAAATGGGACCTCTGTATCGCACTCATACCCCAAGGTGTAGAGAACATCATGGAAGAGGAGACAGAAAGAGAGTAAGAGCCAGAGGGTAGGTAGGGCTGATGTGAAACAGTGTCTTCTAGACATGACAAGGCCATTGATTGCAATCGTTCACTCTCAGCACCTGTGATTACTGCACAAGACCTTTACAATGTGAAGCCAGTCATCATTCAAGAACACAAGAGAGTGGAGTCTACAAGGTTGCACACCTACATGAGCAACTATTGGCAGCTGATAGCAGCTAGAGGAAAGAGAATCTACTTCGACAGGAGTATGGCCTGTGGTAGGTTGGCCATGCTCCAGTGGATGGCCCCATACCTGTGAATGTATAGACATCACTAATTGGACTAAGTGGCTTATAGCAAAAATGAACAATAACAAAAAAGGCTAGGGCAGACACAGGCAGAGGCAGAGTCGACAAATATGATCAAAATTCATTGTGGACATGTATGATGCTCCCAAAGAATAAATAAAGTAGTATATTTTAAAGGAAGACACAGAAATTAGGCTCAACTCCAAATACAAGAATAAGATGGGATAAATAGAAGAGCAGGGTTATATAGTCAATGAATGAACAGTTACTAACAGGTGATATTGAGGATGTGAGATTCCCATTAAGCTTTGGGACTCTTCTTGAAGGCAAACCAAACACTGTATATCCAAGTTAGGGGATGAAGAAGTTGACCAAAAATCAAGGGTGATCAGACACTAAGTATTAGTGAGAAAAGATTTGGTGAGTTAGCAATATAATTGTGCTGCCCTCCACCATGTCAGGATGCCACTAAAAATCCCTCAACAGACTCCCTCCATGTTCTTGGACCTCTTCACACCTAGAACTGTGAACCAAACAAACTTCAATTGTTAATAATTATTTGGTCCTGGATATTTAGTTAAAGTTATTAAAACAGACTGGGCAACATGGGCCCAGAAGAGATAGGATGCTTATGAAAGGCCAAAGAAATCACAAAATTGTGGGAAATGCTTTTATTTTTTCACTTGAGGGACAGGAAGTGCCATCAGGTCAAATGATCACTAAAGCTATAGGCATTGGAGCATCAAGATGTGAAAGTTAATGCTGTGGTTTTAATGTGTTCTCTAAAAGTATTCTGTGTTGAAACTTAACAGTCAAACTCACATGTTAATGATACTTAGAGGCAAGGTCTTTGGTTAGCAATTAGCATCTGACAAGATCAAGAAGGTAACTTTATCCCATGGTGGTTATCATGGCTTTCTAAGAGGGAGAGACCTCAACTGGCATACTTGCTGTGTCTCTTCATGTGACACCAAGTTATAATGCCACAAGAACACTCCCTTCAGATACCAACATCACACTCTTGGGCTTCCCAGCCTCCGGAACTGTGAACCAAACCAACTTCTCTTATTTATGAATCACCTACTGACAAATATTTTGTTACAGTTGTGGAAAGCACACTGAGACACCTTCCCATGCTATTTCCTCTAAGCCGGTTGCTAAAATGACCCTAATGTCACATGACCAGGTAGAATCAGTACAGGCTTTTGTTCCAAGAGCTACACTAGAAATTCAAACTTTAGGAAAAACCCCAGAACCTGCCTTCTCATTGTCTCCAGTCTAAAGGAGGCTGGTAAAGATATAGACCATGTTGTCAACATGCAGAAAACATTCCTGGATCTGTTTTGGCTCTGGTCCAATGCCTGGGAAGTTTGTCTCTCCTATTCTTTTTTTTTTTTTTTTTTTTTTTTTTTTTTTCTAGGCAGGGTTTCTCTGTGTAGCTCTTGGAGCCGGTCCTGCATCTTACTCTGTAGACCAGGCTGGCCTCGAACTCACAGAGATCTGCCTGGCTCTGCCTCCCGAGTGCTGGGATTAAAGGTGTGTGCCACTGCCCCGCCCTCTCCTATTATTATTGCTGTTTTTATAATGTCTCAAATTACACTGTACTAGACTCAGTCAATGGCTTACTAGATTCCCTTAAAAGTATATAACATTGTTAAAGCCATTGTTTTTAAAAAGCCCCTTTAAACCACGACATTTATTAGCCATTATATTAAGATAAACTACAAAGTTATCCCCAATATAGATGTTACCCTTTGATTTAAATTCCAACTTGAATAAACCAGGCAAGGCACATTAAAAGCAGAACGGTTTTTAGGACCCACTGGGCAGTGATAGAATTTGTGGTGTGCTAAACACCAGCACGTTGTATGTGAATGAGTCTTGGTTAATCACATCTGGGACCCAATTAAACTTTCCTGACTGCCTCCCATGTCTTCTCCGGCTGCAGCAAAGGGAAGTACAGCAGGTGACATGCCCCAGGCAGAAGGGAACATCAGCCTGGAGAGGTGAGGACAGCTGGCTGCTGGTTCAGTGAGCTCTTTCTGGGTTCCGACAGACAGAGAGACACAGTCACTACTTTTGCATAGCTGTGACAAGACACTTGAGAGAAATGAGGGAAGGAAGATATGTTTTGTTTTATGGTTTCAGAGAGTCTGCTCCCTGGTCACTTGGCTTCATGCATTTATTTGGACAGAATGTCATAGTGACAGGAACCTATGGTGAAGGAGGTAGATAAAGAAGAGGGGAGAAAGAATGGAAGGGGAAGAATGCGTACAAGATACAACCCCAAGGACAGACCTCTAAATGGCCTACTTCCTCCAACTGGGCCGTACCCCGAACATTTTGGCATTTCCTAATAATGCCATCAAAGGGACCAATCCATTGATTATCCCAGAGTCCCCAATATCTAATTGTCATTGGACAGTCTATGTGAGAGACACCCAAAGGTGTACTTTACTGGTTTCCTAGGTGTGTCTCAATCCCATCGAGTTAATGATCAAGAAGATACCCCACAACAAGTAAGTATAAAGCTGGGAAATGCCAACAGCTCTGTATTACTCAGGGTTCTCTACAATATAGAGTAACAGAATTTATAGAATAAATTGCTCTCTTTCCATATATATACACACATAGGTGATTTAGTAGAGTGGCTTACACACTAAGGACCATGAGTCCAACAATAGCTGCCTAAAGGTCGAGGAATCCAGTAGTTGTTCAGTCCATGAGACTAGATGTCTCTGCTGCTCTTCAGGATATGCCTGAATCCTGAAGAAGTAGGTTCTAATACCAGTGAAGGGATGGACTTGATAGCAAGGCAAGAACAAGCAGGCAAAGAGCAGCAGCTTCCTTCTCCCGTATCCTTATATGCAGACTTTGAAATAAAAGCATGGCCCGGATTAGAGATGGGTCTTCCCACCTGAAAGGATCTGGATTAAAGGATGTCTTTCTGCCTCAAAGATCCAGATTAAAGGTGTGTGTACCCACCTCAAAGATTTGAATTAAAAGTGGATCTTCCCACTTCAATTTAAGCCAAAAATCCCTCACAGGTGTGCCCCTCCATTTGGGGGTTTTAATTAATCCCAGATGTAGTCAAGTCAACAACCAAGAATAGCCACCACAGACTCAATCTGTTCCTTGCTCTAACTTCCTACAAACCAGGACTTTGCCTTACAAATACCTGTAAATGGTGCCAAGGATGCTGTCCTATGATATTGTCAGTTTGACACAGCCTAGAGTCATCTGACAGGAAAAGCCTCAAGTGAATTGCCTAGATCAGGTTGTTCTGTAGATGTAAGAGATTATCTTGATTGGTAACTGATGTTGGAGGACCCAGCCCACTGTGGGCAGCACCATTCCCAAGGCAGGTTGTTCCAACTTGTATAAGAAATTGGCTAAACATGATCCTGAAAAACAGTAAGCATAGCTCTTCTGTGGTTTCTCCTAGAGTTCCTGCCCTCACTTTTCCTAGTAATGGATTATGACCTGGAAAGCTGACAATATTTTCAAGGTAGGTTCACAGTGACAAAGAATGTGGTGTGCCCTACTGATTTATAGTTTTCTTATAAGAGCTGTGTCAAAGCAAATCACAAACTATACAATAGATAAGCATTTGTGTGTAGTATATTTTATCTTATCATATTTATTGAGGACATCCCGTAACTTGGACCTTAATCTCCAAAAGGTCAATGTTCTAAGTTTTCATACTTAAAGAACATGGATAGGAATTGCTTCATACTTCTTCTTTTGGGAGTCCTCCTTGGCCAACTCAAAACATTCTTTTAAAAACTTCAGAAGGTTGAACCCAGGCTTTCACATATGTTAGGCAAGCACTCTACTGTTTATCCATGCTTCCAACAGGGGATTCTAGGCATTCACTCTACTTCTGAGTCACACTTGTACCCATCATGGGGGATTCTAAGCAAGTACTCTGACACTAATCTCCACCCTCAGCCCTCATTTAACTTTTTATCTTGGGAAAGTGTCATTAACTTTCTCATGCTGGCCTTGAACTTGTGATCCTCCTGCCTGATCCTCCTGGAAAGCAAGGATAACAGCTTTCAGCCATCAGACTAAATTTTAAAATTAAAAATTCAATGACTCAGACAAGGTCTTGCTTATGTGTCTTGTAACTTTCTACTATATTATAGATTAAAGCTTAGATTTTTTAAGATATAGAATTCCATTCATGGTGGTACACACCTTTAATATCTGCACTCTGGAAACTGAGATAAGTGAATCTCTGAGTTCCAGATCACCCTGGTCTACATAGCAAGTTCCAGCCTATTCAAAACTAAGTAGTGGGGTCCTATCTCAAAAGCAGGGGTAGAGGGATGTTTATCTTATGAACTCAATTACAATGTTCCAATCACACAACAAGACAAGATAAGCAGTATATTTTCCAAACAAAAGCTTAGTGAGAGGTACAGCATTAGTCTCCTTTTTTTTTTTTTTCCAAAAATATCTAGTCTAGTTTCTGGATTGTGGAAGACAACTACATTCCTGTCTCTGATACTTTATTAAATCTGGTGCAAAATGTGGCCTTCTATATAGAAGGCCAGCTTCACACAGAAACATGGATGGAAAAGAAATTGTTTCTGCAGGCCACTCTGATGGTTACTTTCTAATCGCTATGACCAAATACCCAATGGAAGTATGTTAAAGGAGGAGGGGTTAATGCTGAGTCACAGTGTGGCCCAGTCCAACACAGTGGAGAAGGAATGATAGATTCATGACATCAAGGGCATCTACTAGGACTCCTCACATCTCATTGGACCAGGAAGCAGAGAGGGGACTACATACAGTCTCTTAACCCCCCGCCCCCTCCCCAGAGCCCACTCCTAGTGGGCTACAACAATCAAATGGCCCTATTTCCCAATGGTTTCAAAACCTTCCAAACCAGTACCATCAACTGGAGATGAAATGCTTAAACATACAGTTCTGAAGGGAACACATCACATTCAAACTGTATTAGTCACTAAATGGATTCTGGAAACACACTGGTATCTTGCATTGATCAGGGCTCTGGCCGATACAGGCTCTTCACACAACATCTGTTAAGGAAATCACCTGAATTCCCTCTTTCTAACTGAGCTCCCATTGTTCTCCCTTGTGTAACTTTGGTGGTCTGAATGAAAATGGCCCTCACAGGTTCATAGGGAGTGGCACTATTAGGAGGTGTGGCTTTGTAGGAGTAGGTGTGACCTTGTGGAAAGAAGTGTGTCTCTGAGGGTGGGCTTTGAGTTTTCACAAGCTCAAGCCAGTCCTGGTGGCTCACTCACTCTTTCTGCTGCCTGGTGATCCCGATGTAGAACTCTCTCTCAGCTTCCTCTCCAGCACCGTGTCTGCCTGCATGCTGCCATGCTTCCTGCCATGATGACATGATGACTGTAAGCCAGTCCCAATTAAGTGTGGTCCTGCATAAGAGTGTCTCTGGTCATGGTGTCTCAGCTCATCAATAAAACTCTAAGTAAGACAGGAACTCGTGCTCACCTTTATCAGTCTTGACCCAGACCTTGGCTAAATCACTTTGCAACAGACTAAAGAAAATGAATGATACTACATAGTTTCATGGTGTTAAGACTGGGAACCTGAAATGATGTCTCCAATGTTGTGGGGGCTGGCTTTCTGTGATGCACCTGACTCTTCCATTTTCTTGCACATTCATATAGTTTCCAGGAGTCCCCTGATGTGACTTCTATGCAGAAAATAATATTTCATAAAAGATGAGTAACAGCAACAACAATAATAACAATAATATAGTTTACGTAGACATATGTCACATCACTAAGCCTCAAAAGTTACTGACACAAATACCTAGAAATTAAACCAATAGAAGATTTAAAAACAAAAATATCTTTATAACTAACATTTATTTAGAACCATTGGTGAAAGGTAAAGATACTAAAAAGAGTCAGTTTTATTTTGGCTTGTAAATTCCCATATCGCTTTCTTCTAAAGGTTGCCCTCCCACCACACTACTCTTGAGAATTTACTCTACATTGGAGGTAAAAGGAGGTTCCCTCAGACTCTGGAAGCAAACAAAACTTAACAACACTCAGGAAGAAAACAAGTCTCAGGAAGTTCCTGAAACAAAGAGGCACAAGGTCCCTCTCCAAGGCTATTCAAGCAGCCACAACTGCTGAGGGAAAGTGTCTCTCTGAACAGTCAAGCTGCCTATAAGTCTTTTGTAAGCCCCGGGAACACAGCTTTCATGAGTCATTACCCCTGCTGAAGTGCACTTTCTGGTGATGTAGATGCCTCTGAGTAATCTATCCTCCTGTAAGCAATTGGTCATTCAGTTCATAAGTATGCTTATGTGTTCACCAAGTTGGAATTCAATGGACTCATCTAGTCAACTTTAGTCTATCATTGGCTACCTGGGGTGAATATGTTCACTCATATCTCCTTAGGAAAAGTCTCACAACACTGTCTTCCTAACCACATACAAAACTCTATGTGTACACTTGTTCATCCCAAGTTGAAGTGTAGATCTGCCTGTGTCCAAAGGGTTCGTGTCTCCTTAGAGAAAGTCTCACAACACTGTCTTCCTAACCATGTATAAAACTCTATGTGTACACTTATTCATCTCAAGTTTATGTAGAGATCTGCCTATGTCCAAAGGGCAATCACACAAGGGTATTTCTTGATGCAGGTTATGAGGCTGTAAGGGACTGTGTTTCTTTATGTGGCTTGCTACACAGAAGGCTTAAGCATGGGTACTGGGGATAATATGAAGGGAGAAGAGAGGAGGGTAGACACTATGCATTATCTATCTTCCTGTTCAGACCTGCAAGTCAATACCTGTGTCACACAGAAGCAGAAAGGAACCGACAACCAAAGCCTGGGAGGTTATTTCAAGAGTGACTCGGCAAAACAACAGTATTCAATTCTGCCACTAATGAAGTCTCAGAACACAAAGTGAGACACAGAGCTGCAGAACACTTGCTACAGCAGCAGTTCAAGGAAGCCTTGGCAGAACCCCAAGCAATATCCTTGGCACAGAAATGAATCATCTCCTGGGGAATGCCAGCCTCTGTAGAAACACGACTCATTCTGCAGGTGTAATGGTTGGAGGAAGTTCTTGGAAATGTTCTTTCTAGACTCCAGGCAGCCACTTTTGCTCAGAAATATGAAAAGGCTTGCATACTTATAACTTGAGAGTGGGGTTGGACTCATTTCAGAGCCAATTAGACGTCTGTGTTTCTCTCAGAGTCAGCTATGAAGGTTTCCCTCAACTATGGATGCTCAGTGTGGGGCACAAGACAAGGAGTGTGTCTTATCTGTAGGTTAAATGCATCAGCCTTGGTGCAGTTGTCCATATCCCTGAAGTTGCCCAGAATATCCATACCCAGTCCTATGCCTTTCCATATGCCCTCTCCCTGACAGAAGAACACAGCCTCCCATATTCATTCCTGCTCAAAAGCAACCATCTTGTCAGCTTCAAATCAACCCTGTCCAAGCTTCCTCACTTTGCTATAGTCCCAACCCTAAACTCATCCTCAGGTCATTCCTACCCGACCTTGGTTTATTACTTCCTGATAGAAGTTAATGTTATCATGCAGCTACTAGCAAACTTCC
This sequence comes from Onychomys torridus, assembly GCF_903995425.1. Classification (NCBI taxonomy): domain Eukaryota; kingdom Metazoa; phylum Chordata; class Mammalia; order Rodentia; family Cricetidae; genus Onychomys; species Onychomys torridus. The sequence goes on along the minus strand of NC_050464.1, from coordinate 19,608,084 downwards.
AGCATCCACTCTGATGTATGTGTGTGTGTGTGTCTCTGTGTGTGCGCACACATGTGTGTTTCTTTTGGTATGCCATCCATTTTGTTTTTAAGACAGAGTCTCTCGCTGGCCTAGAACTCATTATTTGGCTAAGCACTAGCCAGCAAGCTCTATCTCTGCCTTCATAGTGCTGGGTTCACAGGCACACACTGTCATGTCTGCCTTTTTTACATGAGTTATAGAGATTGAATTCAGACCCTTTTATTTGTGCAGAAAGCACTTCCCTGACTGAGCCATGTCCCCAGCTACTAACATCCACTCCAATCCTAACTCCAAAGTAGGTCTTCAGACTACAAAAATTTGAGTCTGTACAGAGTAGGGATGGGGTGCATGGGTTCAGGAAGACTTCCACATCTATGACCCATAGATGAAGGCCTCATGGAGCTATAACTTGCTAAAGAACAAACTTGTGAAGGTTTTCTAGTCTTGGCAAAACACTGCCTTTGTCTTTCCTTTATACAGCAATGGTAAGAACTCAGTCTTGTCCAGCTTCTAAGGAAGTCAGTATGCAGATGTCTCAACAATAAAAACAGCAAGAGATATCCCGTAAGCCCCACCTATTCCTGGGTCTTTACCCAAGGACCTCCAGTACGACATATCACAGAGCTGGCTATTTGCACATTGGTGTTCCCTGCAACACTGTTTCTTCACATAGCCAAGTTATGAAACCAACCTAGTTGTCCAACAAGAGAGGAATAGAAAAGGAAGGTAAGATATGTATACACAAGAGAATTTTTTCCACCACAAAAAAAAAAAAAAAAAAAAGTTGAAGCCGGAGAGATAATACATGGGTTAAAAGCACTTCCTGCTCTTGCAGAGGACCTATTCTCAACATCCTATCAGAAGGCTTACAACCAACTATAACTCCATCTCCAAGTGATCTGATATGATACAGTTTGAAAAATATAAAACACAAATTAAAAATACGTGTATCTGAAAGAACAACGTCCCCTACAATAAAAAGCGAGACACCCAAGCTTACCTTGCAGGCTGTGTTTCCATTTCTCCAGGGTGCCTCACCCTGATCCCTCCCTCTCTGCCCTCATGGGAGAGGCTGCTCTCAGAACCTTCACCTGACCATAGAGTGCATTTCCCACATGCCTCTCTCTACTGCAGCTTGGAGCTGCCCCACTCTGACAGATCACTCTGCTTGAAGGCAATGGGCTCTGCCCAAGCATCTCTGTTACATAAGCTCACAAAGCATTCCACTGTGGCTGTGTAAGAGTGGGAAGGAGGTGAAAGGAATAATATCACCTACTATAGGTGATTAACAGATTCCCAGGGCTTCCTAAATACAGCTTTAACATGCCAAGGAGCATCAAGAGAGAGCTCAGTGCCTCCGAGGGGCTCAAAGATCCAAATTCCCACTGAGCACAGGAAACAAAGGGGCATTTGGTATGCCAAAATAACCCGGTTCTTTGAATGAGAACTTGCCCCAAAATGAACTTACCCATGAAAGAGACAGAGGAATCTGGGATTGTGCACAGTGCAAAAGAGCTTACAGGTACAAACATGGCCCCGGTTGACTGAAAACCCAGCTGGATCTTTGAGATGTGAGTCAGAAAGACAGATGCAGATGATAGAGACATAAATTTATAGTTGGATATTGATAGATATAAATTATATAAATAAATGATAAATTTTATCATAACAGATGATAAAACTAATGCAGATGATACTAACGTATAGATGGATACAGATGGCATAAATATAGATGACATAAAGCTGTAAATAGATGATACAGGAATAAATGATAAAGATTAGACAAATATAGAGATAAGCATATGCATATTGATACACACTATACAGTAAATATAGATATTAGTGATATAAATATCAATACAGATGAAGTGGATTATAAAAATAAACATGCTACAAATATAAAAATAATAAAGAGAATATAGATGATTCTAGCTATAGATAATAGGTTATATAAATAATAGATAACATGAGGGTATAGACACAGATACAGATTCTGCAGCTATAGTTGTTATAGATAAATACAGATTACACAGATATGTTATATAGATGAATATTGATAGGTATGGATTATATAAACATGGAGATAGATGTACATAGACGATATAGGCAGTACAGGAATTGATTATATAAATATGGATGATATAGGTTGGTGAGTTAGCAGGACTCAGCCCAGTTCACCTTAAGTTTGTATCAAAGAATCAGGCACATCCCTGAAGCCAGTGGTCCAGTAGTAAAGCTCCACACACGCTGTTTTCTCGTAATTGGATCATTTCTTCCTTGGGGGGGGAGGGTTCTTTAAGACTCTGGAAGCTAATGAAACTTACAAGTCTTAGGAGGTAAGCTCATGAAACCTACAATATTTACAGGGGCCCTCCCCAAGGTCCTGTAAGTGTTTAGGAGGGCAACATGTTGGGGGGGGTGGGGTTGGCATGTAAGGGAAAGGCACTAAGACTTTCTCATTGGACCTGACTTCAAGTTGTACAGGAAGCTCCAGGTTGTGGATTCTTTAAGTCATCTCCCAGGCTGTGGTGCATCTGCCTTTGAGTCACCTATACTCCTGTAAGCACCAGCATCCCCAATAAACTCACTAGTCCACCAAGCTCCTCTTGGGTAGAATGGTTTCTTTGGTCTGTTGTCTGGTCTCTATTTAGGGTGAATGGACATTTATTCACATCTCCCAGGAGATATCACACAACACAGCATGCTATCTCTGTTGTTTGCTGGGGAACTATGCAGGGAAAACAGCTTGGGCTATTCTAGACCAATCACCATGACTACTGCTTGTGATGATTGGGTTTAATGTCGTCTTGCCTTTAATCACCTGAGGAAGGAGCCTCCCTTGAGGAATTGTCTTGATTGCCTTCATGGCTGTGGTAAGACCAACCCCCAACGTGGGCAGCACCTTCTGGGAACAGCCCAGATTTAAGAGGGGTGTGCATTGCAGAGGGAAGAGTATTTATTTTTCTCTTCTCAGGTTTGGCCTTCCCTCTTTCCACTGAGGTGATTTTATCCCATTGCTGCTGCTGATGACTCCTTCACTGATGTCAGAGCCACCATTCCCAGGCTTCCATTGATTAATGAGGACTAGTGACTCTCCAGGAATCTTATAGGTTTGGGTGTCAGATGGGGACTGCTGAGGCACCCAGCTTTGAGGACTGAGCAACTAATGGGTTGTCAGATGATCCAGTGTGAGACGGCCATACAGGGACTTAGTCCTCCTTCAGCAGCACCCAGCCTCAAGGACAGAGCAACTTCCGGGTTCTCAGTCTCTCAGATGTGATTCAACTGTTGTGAATATTTTAACATGAGATGATTTCACAGATAGTGTGTGTGTGTGTGTGTGTGTGTGTGTGTGTGTGTGTGTGTGTACTCATCCTATCTGTTCTGTTCCTTTAGAGAACGGCAACACTCAAGATGGCTGTAGTCATGCAAAGCTGAAATCCACTTGATCAGAGGTAGGCTATAAATAAGGATGGGCATAGGATACTTCATGATCACTTTCTATATGGCAGGCTTCCAAAATGTAGCATCTTAAGTCAAATTCACTAAAGAGCATCACTAAAGTGTGAAGTGCCCATCAAGACTAGATGTTTCTAGAATCCCTTATTCTTTACCTTGATGTCCATGGCTCAGAAGGAGGAAGGAGATTCTTGTCATGATGTGAGACCCTAGTCTATTGACAACTCTGGGATATCACTTCAAACTCCATCTTAACTCCAATCAACCCTTTGCCTAACTGCTCAAGGCCTTCTGTCCAACAGTAGTTTTCAATTTGTTTGTTGTGATTCCTACAGGGTCACATATCAGATATATTTATGTTGTGAGTCATAACAGTAGTAGAATTACAGTTGTGAAGTAGCAACAAAATGATTTATGGTTGGAGGTCACCACAACATGAAGAACTATATTAAAGGGTCACAGTATTAGGAAGGTTGAGAACCACTATTCTAACACATCAGACCTGGGATTCTCACATTCAAGCAGTCCCATTTCAAGGAGAAAGTATCCCCTCTACCCATCAGATACCCCCAACTCTCCCCTGATAGAGTTACATGCCCTTGCTTTAATGTGTCTTAAGTTATTCAAATATGTTTATTAATTAGTTGTCATTATCAACTTGACATCATACCATCATTTAAATAAACTTGGAGAAATTAATTAAGCCTCTAATAATATGCATGCTCCTTGTGCTAATTATTTTTTGGTGAACAAATTCATTGTTAACATGAATAGCAATATAAATCATGCCAAGAATCAATATTTGTGTGGGAGATGAGCTTCAAAGACCGAGAGAAAGGACACACTAGCATTGATGGAAGTCAGAAGAAGTTCTGAGCCCGAGTTAAAGAGAAAGTGGGTTCTCCTAAGGAAAGAGTTTAGTATGAGCTTTATTGATGATGGGGTCAGAAGAGGAGGGTCCTTGAAAGCAAACAGAGGGTGTGTGAGAGAACTTGCTCTGTAATCATGTCAACTGGATCTCCCTACAAGGCAACCACTGGTAGAAGCTGGGAGACACTGACGAATATGCTCTTCTCATCACACACACACACACACACACACACACACACACACACACACACACACCCCTGATCTCCAAGTTCTTATTGATCCAACATCAGTCGATATATTTTCTTAATGCTTTCCCCTCTAAGCTAATAAAAGCTTATACTTTGGCCTGTTTTCCCATTATCACTCGACTGTCTGATCTACATCAAGATAAAGCCACCTCATATAGTTTGGATGAACTTTATTCACACACACACACACACACACACACACACACACACACACACACACACGCAAAAGTTCACCTGCTGGAAGATTATCTCCCAGTGTGGCAGTGTTGAGATGGTAGACCCTTTAAGAGGTGAGGCCTAATGGAAGGTAACTGGTTCACAGAAGTTCCACCCTCATGAATGGACTAATTCATGGGAAGGGTTGGGTTTCTTAGGAATGAATTAGTTCTCTCAAGAGTGCATTATTATAATTTTTTTAAAAAAGGAACAACTTCCCATGCTCCCTTGCTTTCCATCTTGCAGTGTGAGCCCTTCTGTATGTGGCCAGTTTTCTTTCCACTTCTTCACCACGGGATAGCACAGCAGGAGGTCCTCCTGAGAAAACCAGCTCCATGCTCTTCAGATTTACCAGCTGTGAGAATCATGAGGACTTTCTTTATGAGGTACTCAGCCATGGGCATTTTTGCAACATACAGCAACATACACAGACTAAGATGCACCTAAATTGGGCCCACAGACAAATGTCAGGGACCAAAGAAGACAGTATTTCCTTGGTGGCTAAGGAGTTTCCTAGAGGTTTCTACTGGCTAGAATTCTTTTCTACAGTCCAAGCTCTCTTTATGAAATTCAAGTTCTCCAAATCTGAACTTTCCTTACCTTTCTACTTACATCTCATCCAAATGAAACCCCTAAGGAAGCTGCCCTTCACCGTACCATGTCAGCTGGTTAACCTTATACATTTCCAACCTTAAAATCACACTTGATAGAGCAGACTAATCCTGAACTACCCAGTCACAGTCTTTCTTCAGCACTCACGAACTCCTAAGCTTCCGGGTTTCACTGCACTTACCTCATGGATCCGAATTTTCAGCCTATGATCTTCTCTTATTTCCTGGACTTTGAACCTCTGCGGGAGATGACATCCATCTAATGCATCTCAGACTTCACAAAATCTACTGGCCCATAAATACTGGATGAATAAATGGGTTAATATATCCTTATGGGGGGAAAATGATTGTGGGGAAGATTAAAGGTTCCTCAGACAGAAGGCTGGGAATTGAATGATGACACAAGGTGGTCAAACTCAGTGGGGACACTTGAAGCACCCTGCAGGGGGTTAGAGGTGGCTGGTGGCTACCTGTAAGTGGATTTGGTACAGACCAAGGATGCTTAGAAGGGACCAGTAGAGAAAAGTCAAGAGTGCAGAGTCCTGCCAGAGGGTCCAGAAATTCCTATCGACGCTAGCAAAGCACATAGCTTGAGAGAGTATGGCACAGGTACCAATCACATTTGGCTTCATGTGTGCATGGAGACTGAGAAGTGAAGTGGGTGAATGGTCCCCAGATGTTCCCAATGGGCAAGGAACAGTTTACTGGTGACAGATTGAGAACCAAGTTCCTTCAACCCTGTGTAGGTACTTTTGGATAGGTCAGTACCTCCTGAACTGATAAGTACTGGATGGATGTCTTGCTAAGTTAAAGATGCATTTTCTAGATGAGCACATCGCATGCCCATGAGTCATCAAGGCCCTGAGGCAAGCAAGCATAGGACTAACTTAATGACTCTTCTTGGCTTGAGCTGTACACACACCCCTTGCCAACAAAGCCCCTAGCAACCTGGGACCCCACACAGACACATGCTTTCACTGAGCTGAATACACAACCCTCTTTAAAGAAAGCAGTGGGACATTCTCTCTAACCTATACCTCGCTAGGAACTCTTCAGAGCATCCTTTTTGTGATCATCCATATCCTAAAAGGCATCCAGGAATAAGAGGAAATGGGCTAATCCAGTCTGGACTGGTTTGGGATGCCTGTATGGCTTGACATACTCTGTCTTCTGAATGAACTTTTAAGGAAAATTCCACATTGGCCATCTTATAGCTGTGCATGATTAAGGAAGGCATGTCTAGGATTAAAGTCAAATGCATCATGGGAAAAGGTATGCACAGTAAACAAAGGCTTACTGCCTGCGTGGCATGCTTGCTCAGGGCATCAGTTCCTTTGTAGTATAATGATGCTTTTCTTTAGCTTTACTTCTGAATAAAGTATTTTGCTACTCAGCTTTAGACATGAGCTTCATCGGTCCTTTAAACAAGACACTGAGAACCTAGAAACACTCCAATCCAGACAGAGACCACCATGTTGCATGACAGTTTTCTCCTTCAGGAACAAGGGAAACATTTATGAAGACTCAGGAAGTAAACTTCATCTACATGAGAAAGCAGAAACTAACAAGATCCATGAGGGCCCCTCCTCAAGGTTACAGAAGCAGGAAGCAGGTGCTAGGGGAGGAAACTGTGACCAGCCAGTATGTCAAGAAGAGATCTTTGGACCTACTAAGGTGCATGCAAGCTCTACAGAGACCTCCAGGGTTGCAGCTCTTGTGAGTTGAGGTGGGCTTTTTGATGATGCAGCTGCATTTGAGTAAGCAACCCATCACTCATGCTCCTTTTAATAGCAGTAATGTAAACCCATCAGTTCACCAAGTTGGACTTTGGTATAATTATTACTTTGACCTGTCCTGAGTTTTCTACCTGGGGTAAGTAGGGGTGTGTGTGTGTGTGTGTGTGTGTGTGTGTGTGTGTGTGTGTGTGTGAGAGAGAGAGAGAGAGAGAGAGAGACAGAGAGAGACAGAGAGAGACAGAGAGAAACAGAGAGAGACAGAGAGACAGAGAGACAGAGACAGAGACAGATATAAAAATACAGAGACAGAGAGACAGAGAGAGAGAGATCTCCCCAGAAAAGTTTCATAACACACCCTTTGCAAACTTTTGCTCATTTCCAAAATGCATTTAAAGCAGTGGTTCTCAAACTGTGGGTTGCAACCCCTTTGGGGTTGAATGACCCTTTCACAGAGGTTGTATATTAGATATTCTGCATATCAAATATTTACATTACAATTCATAACAATAGCAAAATTACAGTTATGAAGTAGCAACAATAATAATTTTATGGTTGGGGGTCATCACATGAGGAACTGTGTTCAAGGGTCGCAGCGTTAAGAAGGTTAAGAACCACTGATGTAGACCATCTGAATTCTACCCATGGCAAAACACAAAAAGACTCCAAGAGATACTCTAGGATGCAAAGAGCTCTGAGGAACTCCTCAAGTCACAGAAGCATCTCAGGAAGGTGCCAGGTCTGATGGCTAAGGATGTAACTCCCTAGAGACCCAAGGAGAGATTTATTGAAACCCTGACATGTATCACTGTGCTAAGGGCTTAATCTCACAAAACCTTTTCTGCCCTCATGAGTTTCTAAAATGTATTAGTTCGCCTTAGATGAAATCTCACAAAGCACATGATGGGGGGGGGGGGGGTGGAGGACCAAAGGGCTGTTGTGCTGGCCCAGAATTTTTATCGAAAGATGGCTTGTCAACTGCACATCTCCTTGAGAAGGAGTACACTGTGTTAAGAATGGGAATTCTCTTTCACCATGCAAAGGGTAGGTTAGATATTCAAGCTAATCTTTATTGGAGTTGAAAAAGAAATCCAAAATCTCCATCTACCAACCAAAGAGTCCAGTATGTCAGAAGTCTTAATTCCCCCAGGGAAACAAGCTGCATTAATATTCAAGGATGCTACCATCTCCCTTCAAGTTTCACAACTGATACTAAATTAAGCCATAAAGTGCAACCATGCTAATTGGCAAAAGACACATGACAGACAATGATGGGGTAAAAGTTCACTTCTTACTCCAATTAATTACAAGAAAGGAATTTTTTTTCCTAATGAAGGCATGAGCTCCCACGCACACCATATGGCTCCTGAGCACCTAGATTGACGGGCACAGCTCCTTCACAGTATGCCACTGGAATCCCATCCTCCAAAGACCTAGTGTGAGATGAAATAGCTTTGTGTATTTGCATGTTGAGACATGGATTTGGAGCCCAGTGTGAAGCACTAGTGGTGTATCATAACTTCACTAAATATGAACATGAGACCTACCTTGGGGACACAGCTAGGCACCCCTATCCCATATACAGTATGGCAGCCCTGCCTCCCTGTCATTAGTCCTACTTGAGTCAAAGAACCAAATACTTGTCCTTCTTCAAGAGTTAACCATTAAGATCATACATGAGACATAGGGTCCCTGTGTTCAAAGTTCCCTTTTTCATGAAGTCACTGGTGACATTGACCCTAATAACCATCTTTTAACTTAATTCTATGAAGACTCTATCTCAAAATTAAATCATAATCAGCAGCTCTGGTGGGCTAAGAATCCAATAGATCTGTGGTGGTTTGAATAAGAATGGCCCCCATAGGCTCATATATTTGAATGATTAGTCACTAGGGAGTAGAAATCTTTGGTAGAATTAGAAGGGTTAGGGGGTGTGGCCTTGTTGAAGTGGGTGTGGCCTTGTGGTGGTATAGGTGGGTGTAGGAATTGTGTTACTAGGGGTGGGCTCTGAGGTTTCAAAAGCCTGTGAGAATCATTGTTTCTCTCTCTCTCTCTCTCTCTCTCTCTCTCTCTCTCTCTCTCTCTCTCTCTCTCTTCTCTCTCTCTCTCTCTCTCTCTCTCACTCTCTCTCTCTGTCTGCCTGTGGATCAGGATTTAGTTCTCAACTACTTATCCAGCACCACCCCTATATGCCACCATGCTCCCCACCCTGAAACCATAAGCAAGCTCCTAATTAAATGCTTTCTTTCATAAAAGTCACCTTGGTCGTGGTGTCTCTTCAATAGAATGGTGACTAAGGCAATATCTTACAAGATGGGGTAATGCGACCATCATAGCATAACACAACATGGGCTGGAATTCTCTGAACATATTCAAAGGGTCATCAGTCAATTCTTTTTTGCCTTTTTCATCTTTTGTATTTATTCTTTGGTAATTTCATACACAAATACAGTGTGTTTAGACGGTATCCACCTCTCATTCCTCCCATCCAACTCCTCCCAGAAATTCTCCCTACTCCCTCTTACAAATTCATGTCTTCTTCTTCTTCTTCTTCTTCTTCTTCTTCTTCTTCTTCTTCTTCTTCTTCTTCTTCTTCTTCTCCCCTACTTAAATAACCTATGGGGTCCAGAGAGTGCTGCATGTACACTCATGGGTGAAGGATTTTATCCACTAGTACATGGGAAACCTACTGGGCAGGGTTACAATGCAGAGAAAAACTGAGTTTCTCTCCCTCAGAGGCCATCAGCCGCCAGCCATTTCTCATCTGGAGGCAAGGCCTCATGAGTGTCTTTCTGTTCCATGATTCACTGTTTCCTGGATTGATCTTCTGCAGCGACCATGGTGGCTATGCCTTTGTGGTGACCATATCTCTGTCATGTCCAATTGGCACTATTTCTCAACAGTCTTCCCACCCACCTTCCATGATGTCTCCTCAGCCTTAGGGAAGAGGAAGTATAATCTAGGAATCCCATTTAGAGCTGAGCATTCCATGGCCACTTACTCTCTACACTTTGGACAGTGAGGAGTTTTCCTATTAACCACTATCTACAACCTAAGTCAATTCCATTGGGAAAATAAACATCTTGATATTGGCTTCATAGTTCCCAGGATTCTGAACTCTAGATAACAAGAAAGGGTGATCCAAGGCATCCCTGGATTTCTGGGAATTGGGGCCAGATTTGGGTCTTCCTGGTTCAAAACTATCTCCATGGCAGGATCTTCCTGGGTTTCCAGTGAGATGGAGAGTGGGGATTTCTTATTCCACATTCTAGATCTGCAGTGGAAGTCCCCCAGATCAGAAATTGTTCATTTCTGAAGTCAAAAATAAAGATCAATCCCTACTTCCAAAGAAAATATTGTAGTCCACCCACCCTTTTTTTGTAAATCCCCCCCCCCTTTTAATTTGGACAGGGTCCCTACCCCAGATTTGCCTCAAACCCCCAGTTTATGTAATGTTGGGGATGGAGTTCAAGGCCTCATGCATGCTAGGCAGGCTCTCTATCAGCTGAACCACATTCTCAGCCCACATTTGCTTCTGGGTTATAGTTTAGACAGCGTCATCTGCAATTAGATAGCTGTAGCTGTGTTTTATTTCCTTTCCCATTCATCTTTTATACACTGTGAAATTAACAAGGCTCTCCGTGACCCACCTGTGAAATCTGCCATCTCTTATGGCTGCTCACTGGTCTTTGCTGGGAGATGCTCTAGCGATAACACTCGAGCAATTTGATGAATGTTTCCCTCCTTCTTATTACAAGAATGCTAATCTCCTGACATCTCTCCCCCTATGTACATTCATTAAAGGACTCTGGGCTCCCCACACTCTGCCGCAGATAATATTCAGCACTGTATTTGCTGACATTACAGTGGTCGGCTCACACAGAATTATCTGATGATGTGGTATTAAAGAATTAGGTCAAATAATCTGGATAAACCTTTTGGATTAAAGGATCTGTGCTTGTCTCACTGACCAATATTTTGACAATCTAGTTGGACTGGAGCATACACAGTGTCCTCATTGTTCATTCCTTCCACAGACTGTGACGTGTGCTGGGTGTAAAGAACTCTTCTAGGCACTGAAGAATGAGAGCTCTGCTTCTCAGAAACTTGCAATGCAGGAGAGAAAACTGTGAACCGATCCATAATATCCAGACAGGGTCTTGGTAAAGAGCTTGCAAGCAGGGAGACCTGAGTTTGATCCCCAGAACCCATCTTAAAAACCCATCTGAGCATGTCCTGGTAGTACATGCTTGCAATCCCAGTACTGATGAAGTAGAGACCTGCAAATCCCTGGGGCTCACAGACAAGCCAGTCTAGCCCACCAGGGCAAGTTGCAGGCTAGTGAGACATCCTGTCTCAAAAAGAAGGTATAGAATGTGTGAGGGGTGACACCTGTGGATGCCCTCTGGCATCCAGCCATGCACAAGCACATGCAGCAGCAAACATAAACAAAACACATAAAAGTATAATAATAACAATACATAGATATAAATAAATTAGGATGATAGTCAGAAGAGTTTCACAGACAGAGATCTGAGTCCACCTGGAAGAAGGGGGAGCAGCTCCCCGGGTGCAACATCATGTGTACATGACAAGGATTCCAAACAGAACATCAACAGGTGAAACAGGGAAGGGCATGATGTGTACAGAAGGGAATAGTTGTGTGTCACCCTTTCTCCCCAGATGACGCACAACAGCTGAATGTGCTGGAGAGACTGGAAGTATTCTAGAAAGTATTCTCCTTTCTATTGCTGTGATAGAACACTCTGACCAACAACAAATTGGAAAGGAATTGATTTGTTTTATCTTATACGTCCAGGTTACGGTCCAACATGAAGCCTGAAACAGAAGCCACGAAGGAACAATATGTTCTGGCTTGCTCTCTGGCTTAATAACAGGTTCATGATTTCTTATCTCACTCAGGGCCACCTGCCTAGGGATAGTACTGCTCACAGTGGGCTTTATCCTTCTACATCAATTAATAAACAAGAAAATTTCCCAGTCAATCTGATTTAGGTAGTTCCTCAACAGTGGCCTTCCTTCCAGATGACTGTAGGCTGTATTAAATTAACAGTTAACTAACTGGGAAAGGGGATAAATACAGGTTGATTTGAATACCAGGCCACAGAGTTCATCTTCTCAACCCCTTCAGAAACTGAAAGATTATAGGGACATCATCAGCAGATGACAGAAAGCTGATATATTCACCCAACTGCAGTCAAACAACTTAGCTCATAGGTGATGGTTGTAAGGAAAAGAGGGTGCAGATTCAAGAATCATTGAAAGTTACTCACAGTGGTACATATCCTTAATCCCAGTACTCAGGAGGTTGATATGAAAAGAGCACACAGTCAAGGTACGTCTGGTGTCTTAGTTACAGTTTCTATTGCTGTGAAGAGACACCATGACCACAGAAACTCTTATAAAGGAAAAACATTCCATTGAGGTGGCTTCCTTTTCAGAGTCCATTACCATCATGGTGTGACATGGTGGTGTGCAGGCAGACATGGTGCTGGAGAAGTAGCTAAGAGGCCTACATCTTGACTCATAGGCAACAGGAAGTGGCCTATCTCACTGGGTGTGGCTTGAGCATAGATGAGACCTCAAAGCCTGCCTCCACAGTGTCATACTTCCTCCAAGAACACCACATCTACTCCAACAAGGCCACACCATCATGCCTGGACTACATAGTCAAACCCTGTGTCCAAAAACAAACAAGCAACAACAGACTCATTTCAAAGGTGGGCTTCTTAATCAACATAAATTCAAAAAAAATACCCACAAACAATGACAGACATACATACACAGTATTGATTTCCTTTCTGTTACTGTGATAAAATATCCATATAAAAACAACTTAAGGGAGAAAGGGCTTGTTTTTGGCTTACTGTTGTGAAGGGTAGAGTTCATCAAGGCATTGAAGACAAAGCAACAGTCAGGGAAGACATAAGAACAGGATCAGGAGGCTGGCTGATCATCTTGCACCCATAGTCAGAAAGCAAAGAATGAACAGGAAGTGAGACCAGGTTGTAAAACTTCAAAAGCATGCCCCCATGGTGTAGCAGTTTTCTCCAAGACCTTCCAGCTTATAGGGAAAGTCTCTTAAGACATAGGATGCAAAAAGAGAAATTAAACAACAGGATATTTTAGAACAAGATGTTTACAGGGAGGTTAAACAATAGCATATCCTAAGGGGAGACAAAACTCCATTCTGCAGGAAAATTTGTTAGGACAGTTGACAACTCAAAACAGATTCAGGAAGTTCCTGAAATTTACAAGATTCACTAGGCTCCTCCCTCCCCAATAATACATAAACAGTAAAGATTGCTGAGAGTCACTCTCAGACAAGACAAGCTTCAAAGAAGACTCTCAGCCCAGTCCAGCAGCCTGGAAGAGGTAGAAACCAGCTGAGCTGCCAGGAAGGCTCTCGGACAAGCAGTCATGTGAATGTGGCTCAGACCCAACTGCACTAGGAAAGTACATTCTGCAACCTGTTGAGCTTCCTGCAAGTTGTGCAGTGTGCTTCAAGTTTCCAGTGTTTGTAAACTGTCACTCAGTCTTGGTGTGGGCTTAGGTGATGCCATTATATTTGAGTCATTTCTACTCCTGTATTAACTAACCTCTCATTCACACCCCTGCCCAGTGTACAGACCACTACATCACCAGGGAGTCATTCATCCCCTGGCAACTGCTTACCGCTTGTATAAAGGAGGGGCTTTGTGAGTCCTCCAAGTGACTTGGGTGTTACCTGAGGCTCTCCACTTCCTTTGGGATGGAATGTTTTGAACCAAAAGAAAAAGATACACAAATGTAAATGGTCAATATTGACTATCCTTTTGACGGGATCTACATTCACTGAAGAGACAACCTTCTGAGCATGTCTTTGAGGAAGATTCTAGATCCAGTTAACTTAGGTGAGAAGACCCACCCTAACTATGAGTGGCACTATTCTATGGGCTTGGGTCTAGGCTCAGTAAAAGAAAGGGAGGAGGGGTGCACAAGCATTCAATTCTCTCTGCTTCCTGACTGTGACCACAATGTGATCCACTGCCAAGCTGTCACCACATCTTCCATCTTCCCCATCATAATGGACCATACCCCCTCAACTGTGAGCCAAAGCAAACCCTCCCTCCATTATGTTACTTTTTCCCCCTTTGGCATTTAGTCACATTGAGAAAAGTAATTACCTCAATAATAGACCTCATCCTTCATGACATGCTTATAGGGTGGAACCTTCTAACTGGCTCTCCCAAGAAAGTTACTACTCTTTGCACATGTTAAATTTGCAGACTTCTTGAGTGCAAAGTCTTTCAGTCTAGGACCCCAGTTTAAAGACTTTCCTTTCTAAATTATCCCCCAAATCTCAAGAGTTCCAAATGATATTCTAGAAACTATCTCGGCCCTCTGAGCCCTGCTGCTTTCAAAGCCAGCCAACAATCCCACCCTCCATCACAAAGGTCTCCCACTCCTGTACTGGGCAGAGGTGCAGGCAAGATGGAGCACTTCCAAATAGCTCATTTGCTATTCAGTAAATGGCTCTCTGGGTTATGTCCTCTTCATGTACAGCCTGACAAATCTCTGTGGTTTGAATCACTGGAACAAAAAACACTACACCTTTCCCCTAGGTAGCTAATAGCTCCTTATCTTGCAGCTCTGCACATAATTTACTTAGGATGAAATCTGATGCTCATAAATCCATACTGTATCATTTTCTTTCTCTTGCCTCACGGTGGATTTGCTCAGCAAGGCACCACCATTTCAAGTATGCTGATAGCCTCTCCTTACCTTCTGATTCTTGAGTGTGGGTCTGAAGACTCCCTGGATGGACTGTTTCCCTCTGGAACCTGGAAGCTGCTGTGGCACTTGGACATTTGCGAGGACCACATGAAGGTTGTCGTTCCTCTTCTCGACACACAGCACTGGACTGGGAAGATAGCTTAGTATGGCTTAGTGGGTGACATGGTTGTCCACAGATGCATAAGAACCTCAGTTAGATCCCCAGAGCCCACAGAGTGAGGAGAGTGGTGATGCTCACTTGATACCCCAGAGCTGGAGGAAAGGAGATAGAAAGTCTAGTCTATTGAGTAAGCCCAGATCCCACTGGGAGACCCTGTCTCAAAAACCATGGTTGGACACACCCCAACATTCACCTCTGGCCTCCACATGCACATGTGTGTATGCACCCACGCAAATATTCACACTCACACACATACACACACACTCACACACACACCACAATGAGATGTATGAAGAACACACTTGGAACGGAGCAATGCTCGGCTATTTACCCACTCAGCAAGTCTTTATTGTCAGTCCTATGGTTCTATAGTCCTGTTTCTGCCTGCTAAAATCGTGTTAATGAGTGAACAAGATAAGCAGCGTTCCTCCTGCATTCCCAGAAAGACATCGAAAGTTTGTGTCCTTGAGTTGCTCAACCTTGGGTAATTTGCTAGATCCCTCTTAGCCTGTTTTCTGTTCTTGTACGTAAGTGGATAATGCTATGAATTGGAATGTTAAAAGAGGAGTATCGCAGATTGAAACCAGGGCTTGGGCCATACTGGGAAAATATTATACCACTTAAAATACATCTTCAACACTCTTTTCATTTTTCTACTCTGGGGTCATGTCTTACTAAGGTGCTCAGGCTGGCCTTGAACTCACTCTGGCCTAGGTCGGCCTCGAACTTGTGGTTCTCCCAATTCAGCCTCCCAAGCAGCTGGACTGACCGGGCTGCCTTACTATGTATGGCTGATTGCAATGTCAAGCTGAGTCATAGATATGGCCACCCATGCTAAAGTGGCTAATAGTATTGCAGGCTCTCAAAACCATCAGCTGACACATGTAGAGATTTTTCTGTCTTGACCCAGAATTCCCAGAAACACCCTCCAGTTTATGGTAACCATCTGATGGCACCATCAAATTTAAATCGGGGGTTTGTGAGCCGGTCAGAAGTAGTCAAGGTATAAAAATTCACAGACTATGGCAGAAAAGCAAATATAAATCTCTTTATGTGGTCCCCTGCTTAATTTGTTCCCAACTTTGTCTTAAGTGATACTTCTCAGCAATATATATGAGATGGAAAAAAAAAATCTAGGGTTAAAATTCCCAGTAAATACTTCCTATCAGGTCTGTGGTGCACTACTGCCCCCGTGTGTACCAAGCTTGGCTAGCAAGGATCTGGGACCCACACTGACATTAAGATATTTTATTTTATTATTTTATTTTTTTCCACATTTTTTGAGCAAGAACACTTAAGAAGAAGAAAATAGTCTCTGAAAAATCCTCTTTATCCAAGATCAAATAGAATAAAACCCAATTAAGTCAGAGCAGCTGTTGGTGTTTAACCAACTCAAACGGCACATCTTTTGCTTCCCTCTGTAATGTGTATTGGACATCCGGCTCCATTTACAGGAAATGGATGCATTAACCCCAGAGATAAGAAGAAATCCCTTAATAGAGTAGAGGTCTCACTAGGCTCCCAAGTGGCAGTCTCTGGTTCCTAATGTGGGCACACGTCTCCACTCAGAACAATTTCTAGCATCATTGGTCAGTCAGCTTTGTTCTCTGCTCACAAGGAAACTCCTAGAATCCTCTGCCTCAGGCTATTGAAATGAGTCCTTGTGTTATACAAGTCAAAGTCAAGAAACATTTATCAGACTAGATCTTTTGACCCCATTAGGATTTGAAGGTCTAGGGATTGTGCAATTTAGAGGGTGCAGCTGACCGATGGCTAAGCTGACTGTGGTGGTTAATATTGGTTGTGAACTTGACAGGACCTAAAATCATCCAGGAGATAAGTCTCTGGGCATGTCCACGAGGGATTTTCTAGATTGGATTAATTGAAGTAGGGAGACTCACTAGGAATGTGGGGGGGGCACCATTTTACAAACTAGGGACTCAGACCAAATAAAGAGGAGAAAGCAAGCTGAACACCAGCATCCAACTCTCTCTGCTTCCTGATGGTGGATGCAATGTGAGCAGCTGCCCCGTGCTCCTGCCGCTATGAGTGTCCCCTCACCCAGTGAGCCAAAATAAACCATCCCTTCCTTAAGTTGGTTTTGTCAAGCATTTTGTCCTGGCAGCATGACAAGTAACTAATACAATGGTAGACTATTATAAGATCTGAGGCCAGAGGCCATCTGCTGAGATTTCCAGACTTCTGTGTCCTGGAACAGAGAATTTGACTGGGGACTCACAGAAGATGAGAGGTGGTTTATGAAGAAAGAGAAAGCCAGCCCCCAAGAACAAACCTGAGCTGGAGAGCTATGACAGATCTGTTGTGTGACACTTTTCCTGGCGAGATATGAACAAACATCTTCAGCCAGTTAGAGCAGTGTTTCTCAACCTGTGGGTCATGTCCTGCACAAGGCCTCACATGTCAGATATTTACATTATGGAATCATAATGTATCATATGATATCATAACAGTATCAAAATTACAGTTAAGAAGTAGCAATGAAATAATTTTATGGTGAGGGGGGTCACTACAGCATGAGAAGCTGTATTAAAGGGTCATAGCATTAGGAAGGTTGAGGAACACTGAGTTAGACAATCAATGACAGACAAAAGTAAGGATAGCACTAAAGTCCAATTTTATTGGGGCTACTTACAAGAGTATGGGTAAGGGGTGACTTACAGGAGCAGGAAGGACACAAAGACAACTACATCACTTCAAGCTGACCCCCAGCATGAGTTGATAGCTCGTAAAAGCTGGAACCCTAGAGCTCCCTCCATGACTTACAGGAGTCTCCACTGGCTGGACAGTGTGTCTTCCAAGTGTCTCAGCTTGTCTGAGCTTCCTCAGCAGTCTTTACTCCTTATGTAGCCTTTGGAAATGAGGATCTTTGTGCATTTGCTCAGGTTCAGGGACTTCCTGGGACTTCTGAGTTGCTTACTTCCTGAGTCTTAATGAGCTTACCTTTAGAACATCCTGAGTCTTAATAAGTGTCCCTCCATGGTAGAACATAGCAGCTGAGAGGAAATAGATACACAAAAGAGATGTTCAGATGCTTGAAAGTAAAAGTTTTGGAGAAGCTGAATCCAGTTCAGTGTGGGCAGAACACAGGGCATAAGGAGAGTATTGAAACAGAGATGCACAGAGGTGACCAGAGAGGGACTGGATGGTAAACTGAAGATGTGAACAGAAAGGATGGACCACAGAATGTTATAGAGGAGAACAGGAAAGTCTGATTTTCACCAGTTGAATTGTGGAAAAGACCTAAAATGGAAAGCCAAGGAGAAGACAGTTATATTAGTCTAGGTAGAAAACACCAAGAATGAATTAAGTATTAAAAGAAACAACTAGATAATTATTACAACAACCATTCATCTTTAGAATGGTGTGTCTCACCTCAAACTCTTCCCTAATTGCACCAACTGATAATATAAGATTTAACAAGTTTGGGATCTTAAGAAACAGCCCAGTCAATAAAGTACTTGCCTTGCAAGCAAATAGACCTGAGTTCAAGCCTCAAAACACATGTTTTTTAAAAAACTAAAAAGCAAGGTATGGTGACACCCATTTGTAATTTCAGTACTGGGAAAAGTCCTGGGACTCATTGGTCAGCTGGCTTAGGTCACTTAGTGAGTGAGAGATCCTGTCTCAAAAGTAAAAATGGTGCCTGGTCTACTTTGTTTTATTCCACACGGAGGACAGTTCCTCAAGCTTTCAGTCTCTTGTCTGCCCATCTTTACATGTCCCTAACTTCACCACATTCCTGAGGTTTCAGACTTGCAAGCCATATGGTGGAATGCTTTTACAGCCCAAGATCAGCTGGAAAGGGAAACAGGGAGGAATCCTGAGACTTCTGGTATAAGGCTAGCTTACCCTGGCTTTGGTTCCAGATGCCTACCTATGCCTGCAATGTTATCTGCTGACTGCTCTGTGGACTACTCAGTCTTCCAACTGACACTGGGGGCTGCTTAGAGGTAACATCTCAGGGAAGACCATCTGGGAAAGAGATAAAGGCCAATGCTAACTGTACAGTCTGATACACCACTTGTTGTGGGATGTAGACAGACAGGGCCTGATGACAGGTTAAAAAATACAATTCCACTCCAATCTAGCTTCACAAACCATTGAGTTTACTAGGGCTATTTGCAGGAGTTTAGGTGATGGACTACTGACAGGGATATGGATGTCACAATGCCAGCTGCATCACCAAAAATCCCACATGGACATGAGTGACAACTCCTAAAAGCTATTTTCCTTGTGCTTTTTTTCATGACTTTCAGGATGCCTGGAAGGTTGGAGAGTCTCCTTTCCATAGCAGCTGTTACTGTTTTTATAACCATAGAGAGGGGCCATGTGAATCTTGTAAGTTTTAGGAAAATCCTAAGACTTGTGAGTTTTGTTTAACTTCTGAAGCCTCATTAAATACCCTTTACTTCCTGAGTCTTAATGAGCTCCCTTCCCAGATGAAATATCTCAATCCCTAAGAAATAGCTATGCAATATCATTTTGGTCCTTCTGTATATCTTCTGAGATGATTGATAGCTTCCTCCTAGGGCAGCTGTGAGGAAGGAATATGGTCATGTGAGCAAAACTTACTCCTAAACACAAACCATTCAACAAGTAGTTGTGATTGTGGACCCCTGTGGGGACCAAGATTGAGGAGCCCTGACTAACTCTTAATGATTATATTGTGTTGGATTACATGAAAGAGTGGTTAGTCTGTTTAGGATTCTCCAACATTGTGTCATGATTCTTTCCTGGTATACTTGAGCCAATAAGCCACTATTGAAAACACTCAAAAAGTGTTTCCTAACAACAGATTTCTTGCAACCAAGAAAATGACAGCTCTCAGATATTCAAGTGCATCTATGCATGAAGAATATTATCCACTAAGTGTCTGTGAAATAGAAGAGTACTGTGCTTAAACGATTTCCAAAAAAAATAGGTAATTTGCAATTATTCTAAACACCATGGATGGATCTCATGGTTCTAATGTTGAGTGAAAAAAATAAAACAGTGTGTGTGCTGTACAGTTTTATTTACATAAAGTACCAATACAGGCAAAGGGATCAATGCTGATAGAAATTAGAATAGCTAGTAGTTAATATATCCTGTTAATAGGCTAATGATTAGCATATAGGGTGAAAGTGGTTCTCTGAAGAGTCATACACATGATGGTGTGATATCACACCTGACTTCCTGTGGATTCTAGGAATCTGTTATCTTTCTTGACCTGTTTTTTTTTATTAGTAACACATTTTGTTTGTTATATATGTGTGTGTGTGTGTGTGTGTGTGTGTGTGTGTGTGTGTATACACATATATATATCCATAACATTATAGGTATGATCACTTTGTGTATATTTCAATTAAGGGAATGTTGTATGAGTGTTTGAAGCTCATCCATGCCTACTAGAAGAAAACAAATCCAGAGCTAGAGAGATAGCTCAGTAGGGGAAGCATTTACCACACAAATATGAGGTCCTGAGTTCAAATCCCCAGAATCCACAAAAAGGCAGGTGTAGTATCACACCATCTGTAATTCCAGGGCTCCTCTGGTGAGATGGGAGACAGAAACAAGAGAATCCATGGAAGCTCATGGGCCAGCAAGCCTGACATATGCACCAAAGACCAACAAGAGACTATGCTTGAAACAATAAGGAAGGCAAGGAACAAAACTTGAGGCGATCCTGCGACTTTCACATGTGTGCTGTGGCATACACATACATGCACTTATGTTCACATAGAGGGTTTTTTTGTTTTTGTTTTTTGTTTTTTTAAGAAAACAATCTTTGCCCATGATCAGCATCCTAAGTTTATACCAAGGCTCTACAAATAATGGTGATGATGCCGGGCGATGGTGGCATACTCCGTTAATCCCAGCACTTGGGAGGCAAAGCCAAATGGATCTTGGTGAGTTTGAGGCCAGCCTGGTCTACAGAGTGAGATCCAGGACAGGCACCAAAACTACACAGAGAAACCTTGTCTAGAAAACCAAAAAATAAATAAATAATGGTGATGACACTTTTATCTGTCACTTTGCTTTTATTAATGTCTTTTGTCTAACCACTAACAGAGCACAACCCTTAGATGGCAGATTGGAGCAAAGATATCATAAAAAGTCAATGTTAACATCACATTATTTAGCAGAACCACCACCACCACCCTGAGCCACTGTGGCTGAGGATATGGCCAACACCAAACACAACCTTGAAATAGGTTTCTGAGTTGAAATTCTTAATGGATATTTTCTTGAGCATCCCTCCAGTGTTGAATCTGCTTTGACAGATACTTTAAAAAGATACATATCTTTAAAATGTGTTCTTAATATCCATACCATTGGGTTAGCCCAGTGACAGAGCTATCCATGTGACAAGTCTAAACAAGTTATAAGAGGCAGAAGGTTCTAGACCTAGATTGAAATAGTAGAAGTTTTACTTTGAGTACACTGAGATACTCGGACTAGAAGGAGGAGCTGTAGTTTAGGTTGCATTCAAGGGCACAGCCACATACTGGTACTAAGCACAAAGCCTCAGGGAAAAGATTTTTTTTTAATGGAGAAGTGAACTTCAAATTCTGAAGTCAGAAGGAGAGAGACGAGTGGGTATAATGGAAGGTGTAGTAGGCATTGTATCACTATGAACGTGACACACTCATTTAAAACATCTGCAGTAAAGCATTTTCAGAGATGAAAGAGTTATCTTAAGGTTTCAGAGGGTTTCCATCCATCATGACAGGAAAAGCAGGACTGAGCAGCTCTGGTTGTTGCAATGGGATCCTGTGACAGAGGCTGTTCACACTACAGTCAACCAGGAAGCAGAAAGAGTCGACATGAACTGGGGGTGGGTATAGCCTTGGAAGGCCTGTCCTTAATAGTCTACTGCCTCTAGCTAGGCCCTACGTAAAAGATCTACAAAAAAACAGTGTCACCACTGTGGTTTGAATGAGAAATGTCCCTCATAGGCTCATGTATTTAAACAGTTGGTGGCGCTGTATGGGAAAGGTTATGAAACCTTTAGAAGGCAGAGTCTTGCTGGAAGAAGTACACCATGGCAGGGGGCATGTTGAGGGCTTATAGCTTTGCTCAACTTCCTGTTCTCTCCCTCCCTCCCCCATATCTCTCTCTCTCTCTCTCTCTCTCTCTCTCTCTCTCTCTCTCTCTCTCTCTCTCTCTCTCTCTCTCTTCCTCTGCTTCCTGTTTGTGGATGAAATGTGATCTCTTGGCTTCTTGTTCCTGCTACCATGCCTTCCCTACCATCATGGACTCCACACCTCTGGGACCATCAGCTAAAGCAACCTCTGGCTTCCTTAAGTTACTTTTGGTCATGGTGGTGAAATCACAATGACAGAATGGTAACTAACATAGCCACCTCCTGGAGAACACATGAACCTGTGGGAGGATTTTCATGTTTAGACTGTAGCAGAAAGCAACATAAGCAAAGAAAAAGGAACAATTTAAAACACGGTGACTGAAAAGTACGAGCTTACTCTCCATGGATGTCTTCTGTATCAGAAGATAAATTACACTAAAACAGTGGAATAGGCGAGGTCATCTAGATGGACATGAAAAGCTGAAAGTAATTTTCTTCTAAGGTTATTTTGTTCTGTTCTTCTAAAGTCACCCTCAGGTAATTAGGGGCATCCTGTACTTTTCTGGATTATGGAAGAAACCCCAATGAGCATACAATCAAAGAAGAGCATTCTGGGAATCATTATCTGTTCAGTTGGATTGTACTTATCAGGCTGGTGAGTTTAGGAACAGTATCAAAAATGCTGGAGAACTTGCACTCATCCATGAACTTGGAAACAATCATGACCCCACCATGGCAGGACCAACATCAGCCATAAACACACACGCGAGTTACAGCTAGGATCTCACACTTACATTCACTCTGTCAAGCAGATCTCCCCAAAACATCTGAATGGACTATCAAGGTCCATCTGTATATTTTTGCAAGATGGCATCTCTTGGGTAGCATATGCAAGGGTAATAATATCTAAAACAATAATTCACTAGAAAGACCAGAGTTTAGCACTAGGAAAATGTCTCAGAGGCTAAAAGCACTTGTTCAAATACAGCCTGAGTTCAAATCCCCAAACCTACAATAAAATGTCAGACATGGCTGGACATTCCTAAAACTCCAGGGCAGAGACAAGAGAATCTCAGGAGCTCCCTAGACAGCCAGGCTAGCAGAAGCAGCCAGTTTCTGGTTCAGTAAAAGGTCCTGTCTGAGGATGATACAGTAGACAGCAATAAAGGAAGGAACCTGGATGTTCTCCTCTGTCTGCTGCATGCACATGCACGGGCACACATACGCATGTACACCCACACACTCATGTGCAGGCACCACATACACATAACATACTACATACATTCATACAATTAATTGAAGTTTTAATTCTAAAAAAAAAAAAAAAACAGATTTATCCATAGCATTATCCATCAAACAAGAACAAACACTGATCCCCTCAGAATTGCATCTCATGCAAGAGTACTGACCCTTATATGGGACATCTGCAGCCCCCTAGTCCCAACACTCAGTGGACATCCCAGGAGAGGAGACAGGAAGAGTTAAGAGCCTTCTGGGTATGACATGGCCGCTGAGCTCATAAACTGACTGCAGCTGTGGCTCCCTATACAAGACCAAGCCAGCAAGGCAGCCAATGCTCAGCAGGCAGTGCTAATTGGACTCAGTGGGTTATCATGACAACAATATCAACAATAACAAAAAGAGAGGATGTGAAAATGGGGAGAGGGACATACACACACATATACACACATACACACACACACATACACACAGTTACACACACCTACACACACATACACATACACACCTACACACACATACACACAGTTACACACACCTACACACACATACACATACACACCTACACACACATACACACACATAATACACACACACATACACACACCTACACATACACACCTACACACACATATACACACACAACACACACACACACCTACACATACACACATACACACACACACATATACACACACACACAAAGTTACGCACACATACACACACCTACACATACACACCTATACACACATACACACACATATACACACACATACATATATACACACATACACAGTTACACACACATATATACACACATACACACAGTTACACACATATACACACACATATACATATATACACACATACACACATACACACAGTTACACACACATACACACAACTACACATATACACCTACACACACCTACACACACATATACACACACATAACACACAAGCACACATACACACATACACACATATTTACACACATACACACACACATACACACAGTTACACACACATACACACACCTACACATACACACATATATACACATATACACATACATAACACACACACACACACACACACATGGAATGACAGCCTTCTAGGATGTGAGAGCGTGGAAGTGTTACATACATCTTTTTCCTCCACCCACATACTTAGATCTCATTTTTCTTAGGTTTATCCATTTATCACATGACATTTGCCTAGAGATCTGGCTTAGAGAGAGTTGCCTGTGGGTAGTGACTTAATTCTATTGGGGATCCTAATTGCACAGCATTATGGTCTGACATCTATTTATTGGAAACAAGCTCATCTGAGTCTCCTTCTCAGAACAGAGCACGACGCCAGACACCAGTGTTCAGGGTATCGCTACTGCAGGGGAATGCCAGCCCAGGGATCTGCGCTTGGAATCTAAGGGCACGCTCAAAACAATCTCTAGTGTGAGTCTAGGGCCTGTCTGATGACGGAGATAACACTCTGCAGTCCATGGCTCCCTATATCATGAGTATCTAACACTCATTAACCTGGCTGGAAAAAAACAGGACCTGATAAAGCACAGGGCAAGACAAGGCGTGAACATCAGACTTGCAGAGATAGCCTTTGAGTCACCTTTCTCGTCTTTGCCACAAACTAGCTGGCAAAAGCAACTGAAACAGGTAGGGTTTCTGTCGGCTCACGGCTCTGGGTTACAGTCATTCACAGTGAGAAGGCATGGTGACAGGTGTGTGGGTCACATGGCATCTGCAGGAAGCAGAAGGATGAACGCTGCTGCCCAGCTCACTTTCTCCCTTTTATTCCATCTGGAAGTTAGGATGGGGCTTCCTACCTTAACTAACCTAATCTCTAGAGTCTATCACAAACATACCCAGAGATTTGTCTCCAAGGTGATTCTCTACCGTGTACAACTGGCAATCAATACAAACTATCATAAGAAGTCCACGCCTTGTCAGTTGGCCACCCAAACATAACACTCTCAAGCTGTAACCTTCCACCCCTTGTCCCCATAGGCTCATGGGTGCAAAATTCATTCAGCCCAACTTCAATTAATCAACGCAGCCATTATCCCAGGGAACTAGTAAGAACTGAAAGACACGAGAAGAACAGCAACTGAAAACACACCCCAAGTTCTCATCACAGACCACTGTGAATGTCACTCTTGTTTCAAACATTCAAATCTGAAGACTCACAGAATGGGATCCCAGACCACAGATAGAAAAGACAAACCCCTCAGTGAGGTCCAGAAAGCAGGTTTGGGGTGGTAATATTAGTCTTGCTGTGGTAGATCAAGACTTTGTCTTCTTCCATTCTCGTCTTACTTATCAGGTAGTAGCCAAGTCTCCTAACTGATCTGACCACACACAAGATGAAGATATTGGTCCAAAATTCCTTGCTGAAACTGCAGGTGCACCACTTAAAGGGACCAGTATCGGCACAAGATACCCCAAAACCTGAGTTCTCACACAAAGGAGATTTATTTGCCCCGGAGGGACAAAGGGCAGAGAATAAGAGACAAAGACAGGAGACAGAGGAACAGAGGGAAGGAAGCAAGAGAAAGGGGGAAAGGGATATTTGTCTACAAAGGAGGCTCAGTCCACAAAAGTGCTTGTCTCATAGCATAAGGAGCTTGCTTATGAGACCCACAAAAAAACATGCAGGCATAATGGAACATTTGTAACCCAGTACCGAGGACGAGGATCCCTGAGACTCACTGCCCAGCTGGGTACACCTAACTGGTGCACTCCAGACCAGTGAAAGACCATGTCTCAAAAAAATTAAAAACAAAACAAACAGAGAAATGGCATCTGAACTTGACTATTGACCTCCACATGCACATGCATTGTATGTACACACACACACACACACACACACACACACACACACACACACACACACAGGTGAGCGCACAAGCCTGCACTTACATGAACGTAAACATACATAGGTAGATAGATAGATAGATAGATAGATAGATAGATAGATAGATAGATAGATAGATAATAAATAAATGGAAAGAAAGAACAGGGGAGAAAGAAGAAAGGAGGAAGAAGAGAGGGTGAGATGGAGGGAGAGAGGAAGAAAGGGAGGGAGGGTACACCTGCATGAAGTTAATACAGTGACTCCAGAAACATTACCATGTTCAGGAAGAGACAGATAATAGATGAAAACTGGGAAAACAGGCAGGAAGGACAGAGATGAAGTAGGGAAGATAAGTGGGATGCAGCCCATCCTCTGCAGGACATGGAGATGGATGTGGGAGGTAGGAGAGAGCTTCTGAGCTACTCTGATATTAGCATAGAGCATAGTAACCACTTTGCTAGGAAGGGGCAGGCCTATGCCCTCCAGGGGTATAAATCAGAAAAGCTACCCTGCTGGGAATGTAGATGGGTTAGCTGAAATCTTGCCTAGCCTGCCTGAAGCCCTGGTTCCATCCCCAGTACCTCATTATTCCAGCCTGGTAGTGCATGCCTTATAATCCTAGCAAGCTCATCCACAGCTAATAGTGAGCTCTGGGGTAGCCTGGACTACATGAGACCCCATCTCAAAAACAAAAGAAGAGCTCCCTCATTCTGAAATACAGTAACGCATCTGAATCCGAACATACGAGAACAGTCCAGCTCTCCCCGCAAGCTGTCCATCACATCTGGCGGCGAGCCTGTTTACAACACGATGTAAACGTATGTTCAATTACCCACGGAACTTTATCATTAAAACAGAACTTTAAAATATGCATGTCAAATCTTAAAAAAAAAAAAAAAAAAAAGCTCACACTCACGAAACCAAATTTTAAAAGTCTGCACCGGGCCTGTGCCAGGCTTTCAAAGCCATCTGTTTTCAAAGCCTACCTTCCACCTTGTTTACTGCAGCCTGTCTGCTGTTTTAACAACCTCCAGTGGGATTTCACACGCCTCATTATGCAAAATCACTGCTTATGCATTCGCTCCGCCACTTGCCTAACTAATCTCAACTCAGTAACACCTTTCCCAGGCAGCTCCCTAGTCTGGAGTCCTACAGGGCTGGGGAATCAAGCAGGGAAGGGAGAATGTTGGAGCAAGACAAAAGGCGTCCTCCAGTGTGTTTGCCTTATCCAGAGAGGCTAGAGCTGAGTTGCTACTTAAGGTGAGAAGCCAAAAAGAAAGAAAGAAAGAAAGGAAGAAAGAAAGAAAGAAAGAAAGAAAGAAAGAAAGAAAGAAAGAAAGAAAGAAAGAAAGAAAGAAAGAAAAAGCAGTGGGATTATAATATACATTCAAAATAGAAAAGAACACTCTTGCATTGTATATAAGTTAGAAAGGAAAGGTCAGTTCCCTTCTTATTCACCGTTTCTTCCTACAAATGATCTGTTTGGAATGCTGTGTGTGTCCGTGTACACGTGCGCTGGTGTGGAGATCCTGAGGCATCTGTCCTCCAATACCGTCCCCCTTTTCTTTGTTTAAAGGAGGGTCTCTCATTGTCCTGGAACTTTTGACCATGTAAGCCAGGCTAGTTAACCAGGCATCATTCTGTTTCCAACCCCTACCCCATCCCCATGTCACAGTGCTTACAGGTGTATGCCATGGCACCCAGCTTCTCCCATGGGTCCTGGGGATCTGAACTCAGGCCCTCATGTTTGCAAGGCAAGTGCTTTACCTCTCCCCCTTCCCCATTCAAATACTTTTAATGTCTGCCTCTGGATAAAGCTTTGGATGATGGGGCCTGTGGAGACAGCTCCCCAGGTTAAAAAAAAAATGCCTACTGTGAGGTGTGATGGCCTGAGTTCAAATCCTCAGTGCATGCATCAAAGCTAAGCACTGTTGTGGCAGAGACTTTTAACCCCAACACTGGACAGGAGGAGACAAGCAGGTCCCAGGGACATGCTGGTCAGCCAATCTGGATAAACGTATACTTCTGTTCTTTAGGGGAAATCTAAATTTAAATCCCACTTGATTTTTCCTTCCTGAAATCATAAAGCTGCCCTTTAACAGCTCCCAGAAAGTGTGTGCTCCTGTTTTCTGATTTAGGTCTACATATTAGTCTTGGCTCTCCACAGGAACAGAACTAATAGAATGAATGTTCACTACAAGTGAATTTCTTAGGCCATCTTACACCACAGAGGCTGAGAACCTAGTAGCTATTCAGCCCATGGTGCTGTATGTCTTTGAAGTCCCAGTCTGGCACTGAAGACCCAGAAGGTTTTTGGTAACTACTAGTCGTCAGTCTATATTAGAAGCCCAAAAGAAGCCGGTTCTGATACCACCAGCGGGATCAGCAGTAGCAGCAACAGGGTGGATTAACTCACCAGTAAGAGTGAAAGCGAGCAGGCAAAAAGCAAAACACTCTCTTCTCCCATCCCCTTTACTCCAGCTGCCACAAGAAGGTGTCCCCCATGTTTAGAATGAGCCTTCCTTCATACTTCAAATAAAATCCCTCACACAAGTCTCTAATGGCTAGCCTTTTAGATAACTCCAGATTCAGTCACATTGACAATCATGACTAGCCACCACACTCTATTATGCAGTTGGAATTGATTTGAGGGTCTTCTCCAAGGTGTGAATCAAGATTCATTTTTATTAGAATATTTGGTTGACCCAGTTATCAGAATAAACAGGTTTACCTCCCTCCTCCCTCGTTGCCTGATAGCAATGAGCAGAAAAAATCCTGTGAATGTTCATGGCACTTGGGGTACCTGGCTTTAATATTTTCCCAGAGTTGGATTGCATGCTTTTGATGAATGAAATACAATGAATCTGTGGATGTGAAGCAAAACCACAACAGGACACAGACTTCTGAAATGCAAGAAGTGCATTTCAAAGAAAAGGTCTTTGAAGGTGCATTTGGGATGAACAGCTATGTCACGGCCTGCTGTTTGG
Organism: Onychomys torridus; assembly: GCF_903995425.1. NCBI lineage: Eukaryota > Metazoa > Chordata > Mammalia > Rodentia > Cricetidae > Onychomys > Onychomys torridus. The sequence goes on along the minus strand of NC_050464.1, from coordinate 19,578,788 downwards.
TTCTTAGAAGATAAATGGAAACATGATCTCCTTTCCCAGGAGAGAAAGATGAGAGCCTGGAAAACATGAGGTCTTGCTTCAAATCACCACCAACCTTGTAGGAGGGCACAACCATCATGGTTCACAGGGAAAGCAAGTTCCCAGAGGCCGCCATGTTTTCTGCACAAAGGAGCCCCCACCACCCCTGTTCTCTTCCCTTTCCCAGGCTTCCCAGGGAAGACTGTACTCATTAATTACTAGTTGCAAACTAGTAAATTGAAGTTAATTATCTGGACAAATCTAATTGCAGTTGCAACAAGGTTGAAATTAAATAAAGCCGCCACTTTTAAGTTCGCAGAGCCTTTCAAGATGTTACTTAGAGGCATTTGGACACCTCTAGCCCAGGCCATGTGATTGGTAAAGAGAGAGAGATTGTTCTACAGCATCCCAGTTTCGGCTATACCAACCACTTTCCACCTCACCTGCCTCCCGGCAACCCCACAGTCCCAAGAAGAGTGTCTCTGACGCATGCTGCCTCCTTTCTGAGCCATGGATGTCTACTTGAAGCCAGAAGAACTGGTGTAGCCTGGTGGGTTCTGCCCCATTTGCCTCGCCTTAAAAAGGACCTCACTGGACTGGGGAAACGGCTCAGTGAGTAAAGTGTCTGCCACATCAGCATCAGCACTTAAGCTCAGTGGGTTAAGCCCACATAAAAACGCTGGGCAGATGGCAGACATTTTAATCCCAGCACTGAAAAAGCAGTTGGCTGGGGCTCACTGACCAGATTGCCTAGCCAAACTGACATTTTCCAGGCCAGGGAGAGACCCTCATCTCAAAAGGAAAGAAAAAAGAAAAACAGAAAGAAAAGAAAAAGGGAACAGTGGCTAAGAACAGCACCTCCAATTATTTCCCAGTGCCCACAATGTCAAATTGAAACATTCTCCGCAGGAATGGAGTTGGGACAAGGATGTGGTGGGCTCATGAGACTCAAAAAGCAAACGAATTTCAAGGGTCTGAGATGGCTGAAACGTACAAAGTTCTTGAGGGCCCCTCCCCAAAGTTGTGGAAGCAGTAAGCAACTGCGGGGGGGGGGGGGTCTCCTCTGACCTGCCCAGGTGCCAAGAGGAGATCTTCTGGTCCACAGGGTTGCCTGCAAGTCCTGCAGAGAGCTCCAGGGTTAGAGCTTTGAGTCATCAGATGTTAGGGTCCTGGAGAAGTCCCACAGAAGATCACCATCCACATATGCAATCAACAAGAACGCTTATTATCTCCAGAAAGCTTCCAGCATGCCGGGGCCTGCCACCCCACACAAAGGCAAATTGGCCGTGACACCCTCTCTCCCCAGAGGGCAGTGAGGGCTCCTTTTAAGCCTAACTAAGAGGAATGACCAAGGAAGTTCTCATCTCAGAAATGATTGGTTTATGTGAGTGGCAATCATATTAGTAATTTCTAATTGGTTAGGCCTAGTCAGGGGCTGGTCAGGGCTACAGTTTTCCATTTGGGGGCTGGCCTGAACAAGTCCCAGGCTTTGTCCTTATTTGGTTATCACCTTGAGCTGGTACTGCATGTACCAGGCCTCCTCATCCTGGTGTTGGAGATTGATTGTCCTTTGTTCGTGGCTCCTCTTCAGAAACTGCCTGTCCAGTCTCAGGAAACTGAAATTGAGGCCTGATCTCTAAGAGAAGACTGAGCAGCCTGTTAGGGCATCTGCTCAGTCCTCTCACACCCATATTGGGGCAGGTGGGCGGGCTCTTCAGTGATGCAACTTCTGTCATGCCTGCTCCTGAAAGTACACATACTCTTTTTAGTAACCCCAGTAAACTCACTGGTTCACCACACTGGACTTTGGTAGAATCATTACTTTACACTGTTGTGGGTTCACTATTGGAGGCTGAGTAGCTCTCTGTGTGTGTGTGTGTGTGTGTGTGTGTGTGTGTGTGTGTGTGTGTTGTGTCCTCCCAGGAAACGTCTTCCACACTATACACATGTGCACACACATGCACATACAACCACAGACAGGCACCCAAAAAACTTTCTTAAAAACACCAGCAGCTGGAAGGGAAAATATGATCATGAAATTCAATAAGCATCAGAGAAAAACTCAAGAGAGGGAAGAAGAACAGCCCTCAAGAAACCGCATGTGGTTGAGGAGACATCAGAACCTGAATTTCCAAGTCCCCTCGGGGCTGTGAAGATAATTGGAGTGAAACCAAATCTGGTATCAGAATATGAGTAAGACTGTCAGGAAGAGGCGTGACTGTGGTCAAGAGCTGCTCCTGAGTGTTCCTCAATCCCCGAGGAGGAGGAGTATGATTGGGAAGCAGCCGTATTTAGGCTGGCGGGTCCTCATGCCTTACCTGTGTTGCTCCTGTGTTAATCTGTAAGCATACCTGCCGGGAGTACAAGCCTTTCTGTGGCCTTTCAGAGCTCCTGGTCTACAAAGGCTGTTACCAAACTTGGGGTTACAGTCACCAGTTACATCCTAAGAAGCCAGGTTCAGCCCCCTGTCCTTGGGAGCCAGTTAAAATAGCCTGATCAATAGTAAAAAAGCTACAAAGGGAGCTGGGTGGTGGTGGCACACGCCTTTAATCCCAGCCCTCATGAGGCAGAGGCAGATGGAGCTCTGTGAGTTCCAGGCCAGCCTGGTCTACAGAGTGAGTTCCAGGACAGCCAGGGCTACACAGGGAAACGCTGTCTCAACTCCTTCCCCCCAATAGGGGAGGGCATTTAGTCAATGTGACCACGTTGGAAAGAAAAGGACAAAGAGATCCAAGGATATTCTCAAGTCCATTTTCAGCATCCTGAAGTGGGATTCAGGTTTTAATAGAGGGTCAGGCAAATGCACATCTAAGCAGTCTTGGTCAAGGTGTAGTCCTGTCCACCATTGACCTACCCTTGCTCTATAGCAAGATGATATAACAATTGTCAGAACTGTGTGAAGTCTTCTGGGAGACAGGTTTCCCTTCTGGCTGGTTCCAGGCTTCAGACTTTTCCTTCTCCCAATACGAGAGGAATTTCTAGTCCTTGGGGTCTTTTGTTCCAATATTCAGATTAAAAGACGTGTGTGTGTGTATGTGTGTGTGTGTGTGTGTGTGTGTGTGTCCACAGATGAAAAGAGTACATCAGATTCCTTCCATTTGGAGTTACAGGTTGTAACTGTCCTGGAATCTGAGCTCTGGCCATCTGGTCCTCTGGTAGAGACGTAAGCACTCCTCACCACTAAACCATCACTCCAGCCTCCAACATCTCTTTATAACGTGTTCATTTCTGCCAGGCTGGTTACAGGGAGGCAGACTCAGCGCACACAGATAAGCAGGATGCTGATGACTAGGCAGGGAGCTGGGGATGCTCTAAAAATCAGCCTGCCATGGTTGGAAAGGCAACAGAGAGGAAGCGCCTCTGTGAGCTGATAATGGGATTTTACAAGGTGATAAAGAGCATTGCAAGTGGAAAGGAAAGAAAAGGAGCTGCAAAGATGTGAGCATAACATTCCAAGAAAGCGTTTGCAAGGGATGGACAGCCGCGCCAGGGCTGAGACATACCTCATAGCTAGAGAGAGTCAGGGCTGCAAGTCTCAGGTGGCCAGAGAACTAACTAGCTAATGTCGTATTCAGATGGGTGGGCTCCCCTAGAACCTCTCAAGGTCTCACCATGACAGCCCGAGTGACAGCAGCTGATCAACAGCAGGATGGAGGGTGGAAGGAGTAGCCTGGTCAGAACAGAGGCAGAGAGGGGGTCCCAGATCCAAGATCCAAGTCACAGGTTACCAGGTTGCCTCATGGCACAGTGGTGTCAGGTACTGATAGATTGACTGGCTGCATGCCTCAGGTCTGCACTGCGACTTCCAGTCTGATGTAATCGGATTTTTCTTTGGGCCGCCGACTCACAAACAATGGCACAGAGACTTATTATTAACTATGAAATCTTGGCCAGCTTAGGCTTGTTTTTAACTAGCTCTTATAACTTAAATTAACCCATATTTTTAATAATCTATGTTCTACTACATGGCTTTTACTTTTATCCCATTTTGTGTGTCCAGCTCATTCTGCCTCTCTCTCTGTCACTCTCTGTCTCTCTCTTTCCCTCTCTCTGTTTCTCTCTCTCACGTGCATGTGCATTCATCTCTGTGCCTGGAAGTTCCGCCTATACCTCCTGCCTAGCTATTGGCCAGTTCCACTCTTTATTAAACCAATCACAGCAATCTATCTTCATACAATGTACAAATATCCCACAGCAGTCTGGCGCCACTGAGGCAGGCATACTGTAGTCTCTGGGTCCCACAGGTGGCCTGGAGCTGATACACAGAGGGAGGCAACCATTCACTTTGTCTCTCCCTCAGCTTATTGCTGCCACTCAGGGCAGCTTCCCCTGGCTCTCAAAGATCTGGCAGCTGGCTATCTAGCAACCTAGCTTCTCATTCCAGATCCTACCACATGCACACACAGATACACAGGCATGCTCACTCATGAGCACATATGCTCGCAACATATGCACATTCATTCATACATACATACATGAACAGGTATACACTCATCCATAAGCACATAAACATGCATACTCGTTAATGCATATAGATGCTCATTTTTGCACACAGGCACACACATACACATGTGAACACATGCACACTCTTCTGTGCCCAAGTGTATGCTGTGTGACACTAATCCTAAGGAAATGTGAACCAAGGTCTATTAACCTCAGATAGGTCATTGACAGACCAAAGAAAACCACAAGTCCAGCTTGGTGAAACAGTGAGTGTTTACTGGGGTTGCTTTTGGGTTTGGCGTTACTTACAGGAGCAGGAACAACTCAAAGGCTGTTGTATCACTGAAGTCCTACCTCATAAGTAATGACGTGTAAAAGCTAGAAGCCTCTATGTGACCTGCAGGCAGCTCAGCAGGTGTGTAGGCAGCTCAGCTTGTCTTGCTCCTTGGCCATCCCAATGGCTTGTACAACCTTGGGAAGAGAGAGACCTTGTGCATCTGGTCCGTTTCAGGGACTTCCTGAGAGTTGTTTGCTTCTCAAGTCTTAAGCCTCCTTTAGAACTTCTTGGGTCTTAACTAACAACAGAGGAAATTGTTATATAACAAACATAAATGCAATACTTTGTTATACATGCACTTACACAACATGAACATAAACACATATACACATGTGCAACACACACACATGCACATATACACTCACCTGTGAGCACATATACATGTATACACATGCATGCATAGTCACCCATGCACACATATGGATTCACCCATGTGCATATACACTTGCACACCCACATGGACTCTCACCCTTGCACGCACATACAAACACACTTGTCTGTGTACACACATGTACACACACTTTCTCATGAACACTCATTGTACATATTTGCACGCACACACATACACTGACACATGCCACACTTGCCCACACACACTCATTGTACATATTTGCATGCACACATCTACATACACATGCACCCCCACACATACAGGATTCTGAGAGACACTGCTTAAAGGAAAATTGATTGACGTGTGGTGGGGGGCAGGGTGGGAAGAACAGCTGGAAGGAGACAGGTGGGCAAGGCAGCTGGACCACGGCAGGAGTCCAGTATGCTCCTGGGGAGGAGCCCTGAGCCCATGATTAAGCTGGTGGGACTTGACAAAGGCAGGCGCCCTTAGTTCCTGTCACCCATCATGACCCCTGGCACAGGACCAAATCCCAAGAATTAATACATTCTTGTTCTGACAGCCACCCACGTGCCTGCCCCTCCACCAGCCTCTGCCTCCCAGAACTGACCAGTTCCATCATGCTGCAAGTATCAAGGGCCTGCTGCAAAGCCAAGAGTAATTTTGCAGCCTGGCTCTGTGGGTCCTTGATGCTTCCATTCAGAATCCTCCGAAATTAAAAACACGGCATCACTCAGTGTGCGCGGCCTGCCTGCCTCATCCCGCTCCTGACAACTGCAATCAGCCTGAACGACCCAGGAGACCCAGCAGACCATAGCTGTCTGTCTGTCAGCCAGTCTCAATGGCCAGAAGGACCCTCTATCTTCTGGGGATTGCTACGCTGTTACAGGCACTGTAGTCCAAGAGGAAGAAATGGCTTACAGTCTGTGGGGTAGGAGACTAGCTCAATGCCTCCCTCTTTTTCTTGTTGCTATGAAAAAAAAAATGACTCCAAGCAAAGTCATTGCTGTAGTTTGGATGCCTCATTTACAGATTGGATGAGATCGTCCCTCGGAGGCTCATGCTTTCTGCATTTGATGCTGCTGTTGATACTATCCGGGGAGGGTGCATGAGGGAGGTGGCATAGGATGCACAGGAGAGGCTGTATAGCCTTTGGGAGGCAAGGCTGAGAAGGGGGGAAGAGGCTGTTAAGGAAGCACTTCCAAAGATTAGAACCAAGTTCCTGTTTCCAGCCTGGCTTTCCCTGCATACTGGTCTGCTATGATGTGAACAGCCCCTGCCACACACTCCTGCCCCCTTGATCTGAGCTGCCCTGCTGTACCTTCCCTGCTATGATGGAACAAAATCCCTTGAGATCATGAGCCCAAATCAGAATTTCCTCCCTTAAATTGTCCCTGTCAGACATGTTTTCACAGCCTCCTCACCCTAGAAGTTTGTATGTTAGGAACTTTGCCCCGCAAGTTCATCTGTTCCAGGCATTTGGAGGTGAGCTATTTAGAAGGGCCTGAAGTTGAATGTGAAACCTCCCTGACAGGCTCCTGTGTCTAAACACTTGCACCCCATCCGGTAGTGCTGTTTGGGATGGTTATGGAACCTTTAGGAAGTGGAGCTTGGATGGAGGAAGTATGTTACTTGGGGGCGGGCTTTGGGATTCTATACTCTGACTCCACTTCCTGTTTCCTCATTGCTTCCTGACTACGCTATGCCAGGGGCCAGGCTCCTGCTCTTGCTTACCATGCGTTTTCTGCAGGCTGCCCTGCCTCCCCAGCCGTGATGGACTCTACACCTTTAGAAACGTACGCCAAAGTAACCCCTTCCCCACTTCAGTTTGTATTTGTCAGAATGTTTTCCCACAGCAACCAGAAAGCAACTTATACAGGAGGTGAGGCATCTTATGATGGTGTTAATGGATCTTTAAGGAAGCCAGAGCTAGCTCATCAGTTCTGTCCCTGTGTGACACTGCAGCAGGTTTTAAGGTGACAAGACCATCCTCACAAGCTGATTCTGAACTTCTGCAAGCTTCTGCCCTTTGTAAATTAACCTACCTGGGGTTCCCTTCTGACTGCAGCAACAGGATGTAGAAACTGTCTAGTGAAGAGTCAGACAGAGAGAGACTCATCTCACATGTGCCGTTCTCTGCCTGTGTGTCCTTCAGACAATATATCTCCTCTGAACCACTGTTTCATCTGTCATGTGGGGATGGCTGGAAGATGCAATAATAGCATGTATTGCTCACTAGAGGAGACTTCTTCTCTGAGGTGCAAAGAGAATTCTGTTGATAAAGTGCCTGCCATGCAAGCATGAGGATCTTCCACAGTTGGGTGTGGTGGTCTATGCTTGAACCCCAGTGCTGGGGAGATAGAGACAAACAGATAGATCCCTGGGGGTTGCTAACATGGCATCCAGAAAGCCCCGCTGATCTTCCTGTCTCTGCCTCCCACAATATTGGAGCTGCAGGTACATGAAGCCATTCCCAGCTGCTTACATGGGTGCTGGATATTCAAATTTAAGTCCTCATTCTTCTTGTTCATGAGCATTACCCATTGCCACGACCTCACCTTGGTCCTCTTTCAACCCCCTCACAGCCACACCCAGAAGTGTGTCTCATTTTCTTAGTGACACCTCTAAATCTAGTTATGCTGGCAATAAAACTTAACCGTTGGCAACCCTATTTATTCCAGTTGTGTTTAGTAAGAGAAACTGCACTCACACTGTTCTAGACTTGCCCAGGTTGTCACAGCTAGGAACCAGTAGGGCCAAGAAGGGAACGCAGGTCTGCTAGATTCAGTAGGGTGTACCCATTCTTCTATAGTAACATCTCTCTTACTCTCAGTAAGAATAATAGATGGCTGGATGAGGGCCTGAGGTATGGTTCAGTGATAGAACACTAACTTAGACTCTCTCAGTGAGGGGCTAAATACCTAGTTCAAAGGTAGAGCACCTGCATAGACTCCCCCAGTGAGGGGCTGTGGTGTGGCTCAGTGGTAGAGCACCTGCCTAGAATCCCCCAGTGAGGGGGTGGGGACATGGCTCAGTAGCATGCTCAAAGCCTTGGGCTTAATTCCCAGAGGTAAGGTGCCTACCTAGAATTCCCCAGTGAGGGGCTGGGGTGTGGCTTAGGGGTAGAACACCTGCTTAGAATCCCCCAGTGAGGGACTAGCAGTGTGGTTCAGTGGTAGAGCACATGCCTACAATCCCCCAGTGAGGGGCTAGCAGTGTGGTCCAGTGGTAGAGCACCTGCCTAGCATTCACAAAGCCTGGTATTAATTCCCAACACTAAGAACAAAGCAAACTAAAAATGGATGTCTACTCCTAAAGGATGTCAGGAAAAAAAAAAAAAAAAAAAAACAGGATGAGGTAACTGTCCCCATGAGGGCCGAACATATTATGTAACTCTAATTTCTAACCCTAGTTAAAAGTCCTGTTGGAATTCAGTGGCGGGTATCTTCAGTCTGCCAGTGCGACTTCCCTTTAAGAATCCATGCCCTTTTCAGCAAGCCTACACCAATGTCTTTGACCTTCCCTTGCTGGTTAATTAGAGGCTTGGAGGGGAAGCAGAGAAACACGTGTTCTAGCAGAAGGGGAGTTTTCAAAAATAAATGCTCCTCAGGACCACTTGACTGAAAAATTTCATTAATTCATTAATTAAGATCTACAGCGTGAGATTCCCAGGGACAGAACAAACACCATCTGTACGGCAGAGGCGCCAAATTTTTCTTTTAGCCTCTAAGACCCAGTAATGAGCACATGTTCTGAATTATCTCCCCCAAATTAACCACTTCGTGGGCAAAGAGCGGTCCTGGCAATCCAGCTAGGTGTGAGCCGGGGTCCAGGAAGATGCAGCTGTAACCTCTAAGGAGAGCTTCTTTGGATTTAGGCATGGGGGTAGGAAGCAGGTAATAGCTCAATATTGCAAAGCTTCTATCCAAAACTTAGGCCATGGCTGCTTCTGTGGGGTAGTGAGTTCACTGGCACCAAGGGTACACATGCAAAGGTTAAATCCAAAGGAATTTGTTCTTCTGTGCAGAAAGCTGGTCGCTGGATCAAAGGATCATTCCACGTCTTTGCAAATGTGAGATTCTACCTAATGCCATCTGAAAATTGAGTCCCAGAAGCTGGAGAGATGGCTTGATGATCAAGTGTGGATCATGAAAGCAAGAGGGTCTAAGTTTACATACACCCAGTGTCCTCCTCTGGCCTCCGTCATTTATAGGCATGCACACTTCACCACATGTACATGTGCTGTACACAGGCACACACACACACACACACACACACACACACACACAGAGAGAGAGAGAGGGGGGGGGGCTGAATGTAACAACACACACCTGTAATACCAACACTGAGGAAACAGATTAGCTGAATTCCTCAGGTTCTTTCATCAGCCAGTCTAGCAGAATTGGCAAGCTCCCAGTTCAGCCAGAGACCCTATCTGGAAAAATAAGGTGGAAGACATTTGCAGGTTGATTTCTCCAGGTGCTATCTTCAGCGACAAGGTCATACTATCAAGTTCTGATGGGTGACCAAGAACAATGACAGGAGCCTGTGTTATTTGATGTGTCTCTAGGACTCCCCCCCACAACCAAGTCACAATAGCTGTGGTTGCCTACACAGGATCTATACATGACCAAGTCAGTCAACATTCTAACATGGGCAGGGGAGGAGCTCATGAGGCCCCACTCCTAACTAGGGAGCTTTGGGCAGGTGATGGCTGAAGGGGGAGGGAAAGTCAGTTTTCTTCAGCAATGTGACCGAGGGTAGCTTGCTCCTGTCCAATGGATAGCCCTGGACCCACAGGCATACAGGGGGCACTAATTGTACTCACTGGGTTGGAGGAAGAAGAAGAAGAGGAGGAGGAGTGCTGTGGGGTGTTCCATACGCTGTGAATATGTGTTGTTCTAATTGGTTGATAAATAAAATGCTGATTGGCCAGTAGCCAGGCAGGAATTTAAGTGGGATAAGCAGACAAGGAGCATTCTGGGAAGAGGAAGGCTGAGTTAGGAGACACCAGCCCGCTGTCCAGGGAGCAGCATGTAACTGCACACAGGTAAAGCCACAGAACACATGGCCACTTATAGATGAACAGAAATGGGCTGAGTTTAAATGTAAGCGCTAGTCAGTGATAGGCCTGAGCTAATGACTAAGCAGTTTTAAGTAATACAAGCCTCTGTGTGTTTACTTGGGTCTGAGAAGCTGCGAGCATGCCAGGACATGGGAAAACATTCAGCGACAGAGGAAGAAAAGAAGGAAAAAGAAAAGAAGTTGGGAGGAGTGTGTGAAAGGAATTGGAGGGGGAGAGAAGATTGAATACGATCTAAATATATTATATTCATGCATGGAATTACCAGAGATTATATAATTTAAAGTAAAGCAGAGAGCCTCCAAGACTCAACTGGCCTCCACATGCACATAAACACACACAAACATGTACTCGTACTAAACAAACAAACAAACAAATAAATGAATAAATAAAATGTGACTCTTAGACCCACAAATCACTATTGCGACTTAGCCAAAGTGAACATGTGGTCTCTGCTACCAAGCTTCTTCAGAAATAAGCAGTAGCACAGGCCAGACCATCTCCAGGAGACACAGCCACTAATGGGCATCAAATGCTATGGGATGATGTTCCCACAGGACACAGGGCCCCACCATGATTAAAAGAGGAAGTATTTTCTCCCTCTCTGTTTAAAATCCACAGCTTTGTTAGCGGCTCAAATGCAAGACCCACAGGAGGCATTTCAAGAGCAAATTGTGACTGATGATGTTATTTTTTTAGGTCCTCAGCCAGTTTGCCCGTTCTGGTGACCATGAAGTATCAGGCAAGAAACCTCCCCTGACACCTTACAAAATGTTTAGATTAATCAAATTTCCAGGCTGCCTCTTGTGTGGGGGAGGATGTTACCAGGAGGAGTGGCTGAAGCATTTTCCAGTTATCTGCCTTACCAGAGAGGGCAACTTGATTGCTTTTCTGGCAATTACAAACATTGGATCAGACAAGTGTTACATTGGTATGTTTAATTGGTTAAAAAAGAACTACTCTAATTAGATTTTTTTAATAGCTGGCTTCTGACTGCCGAAACAACAAAGATGATTGATTTCTTTTTCCACATGAAATCTTTGGAGGGGAAAATATCTCTCTCTCTCAGATTTGTTTAGAAGCTTTTCCCCCTCTCTCTGAAGCCCCACCAGTTAACATTTGGGCTCCAGCAAGCCTCTTGTGCATAGAGTGTGTTTCAAATATTAATGGCCATCTAAATCTGTGTTCTCTCTCAGCTCAACCTTTTGCGCTCAAAATTCATGAGTGTGTATTGATTTAGGCAGCCTTCCCAAGACCCTTGTACCACTGGGCTCTTTTGTTCCGTGTTAATACGCCCCGACTTATCAATTATTCACTCGCTAAGTGAAAGCAATATAAATCTAGGATCCTGAACAACAAAAAAGAAAAAAAAAAGGAAAGAAAGAAAAGAAATACTGTTCTTTTCATTTCCTGGTAACACAATGGCAACCTAGCCCCAGTGACCTAGCCAAAGCAATGCTTGATTTAGTGACAATACCTCTGGGTCTTTCTTTTTGCTTTTGTTGAAGGTGCAAATGGGAAAAGGAGAATGTAAACCAAAATTAGCAAGCATACACCTGCTGGAGCCCATTTTTCTCCACATACACCGAGGAGAAAAAACAGAACAAGGAGATAATATGAATATCAAGAGGCAAAGCCAAGCACAGAGGCACATACCTGTAGTCTCGGCACCAGAGAGCTAAATCAAGAGGATGAAGTGTTCAAGAATAGCCTGAGCTGTGTAGCAAGATCCTGCCTCAAAAATTAATAATAATGATGATGATGATGATGATGATGATGAGATCATAAAATGTAAGTTTCTTATTTCTTCTCTTTTTTTAGTGTGTTTTAATAGTTCATAATGAGAGATTTGTTTCTGTAACGTAGTAGTCACCATGCTTCCCCAACAGGGATGGGTTTGATTGTGACATTTAATATGCTTATAATGTTATTTGGTATGTTCATTCTCTCATTATCCTCTCTTGTCCTCCCTCTGGCTCCCTCTTCTCCCCACCTTCCCAAATAGTCCCCTTTCGATTCTTTTTAAAAATCTAGGTTCTACAGAGAGAAAACAAACAATAATTTCCTTTCAGGGCCTGGCTTGACCAGAGGATCTACAATTCCATTGTTTTACTGCAAATGACTGTTATGTTTTTCTATACGGTTGTATAATAGTCCATCCTGTCTGTATACTTGTGATGGTGTGGATGAGAATGGCCCCCACAGGCTCCATATTTAACTGTGTGGTCCTCAGTTAGTGGAACTATTTGGGAAGGATCAGGGGGTGTGTCACTGGGGTGGGCTTTGAGGTTTCTAATGTCCATGCCACTCCCAATTAGTTCTCTCTACCTTGTACTTGTTGAGGATATGAGTTCTCAGCTACTGCTGCAGGACCATGCCTACCTGCTGCCATGCTCGCCACCATGATAGTCATAGATTCTGGCTCTCTGGAACCATAAGCCCCAAATTAAATGACATCTTTCATAAGTTGCCTTGGTCACGGTATCATAGAGTCCTTGTTTTATCTTTTCATATGTCTTTGCTTCCCCTCATATGACCTCAGGCCATGTTGATAATACCAAAGAAAATACAATGCATGTAGGACCCCTTTATGGCACTAAAAAACCTAGCAAAATAGATAGTCATATATCTTATGGTGAAGAAGCTGAGATATAGGGGCTGGGGAGATGCCTTGTAAGTATGAGGACTTGAGTTCAATTCCCTGCACCGGTAAAAAGGAGGAGGTGGAGGAGGAAGAGGCAGAGGAGGAAGGAAGTCAAAGTGGATTGCTTATAATACCACCACTGGAGAGACTCACACAGGCAGCTCTCTGGGTCTCCTTGATCATCCAGCCTAGCTTGCTCGGTAAGTTCCAGGCCAATAAGACACTCCATCTCAAGAACAGCAAAGTTGGAGCTGGAGAGATGGCAGTGGCTGGAATATGTTCTGATTTTGCAGAAGACCCAAGTTGTGTTTCCAAAACCCACATCATGTGGTGCACAATTTCTAATAAATTCAACTCCAGGGGATCCAAAGACCTCTTATGGCTTCCTCAGTGTGTGTGTGTGTGTGTGTGTGTGTGTGTGTGTGTGTGTGTGTGTGTGTGTGTGTTTTGTGGGTACACAAATACACACGCACACACAGGGATACACAGTCATGTCACCCTGACAATCTGTGTACTCATACACACATGTGTGAACATGCACACACACACATAGATAAAAGAAAAGGAACTTTGTTCTTTTAGGCTATTTACAGCATGCCTTAGAATTACAAAGGATTTCTGGCTAATTAACTTTCAATTAATCAGATAATTCAATTAACCATAGCACCCTATTCCCCCGAGCAATTGGTTAATTGAAGTTTTAGTGGTAGGAAGCATTACAGAGTGTCATCCAGTAACTGAATAGATCAGAAACGAGTGCAGGAAAGGAATCTCCATAAAAGATAAACCCCATAAGCTTTGTGTGTGGGAAAGTGGGAAAGTGAGTTTATGTCTGAATATACATGAGTATGCATGTACCTGAGTGTTTATGAGCTTGTAGAGGTGTGTACAAGTGAAGGTGTGTTAGCATGTGTGTGGTTGTGTGTGTGTGAATGTATGAGTGTGTGTGTGAGAGAGAGAGAGAGAGAGAAAGAGTGTTAATGTGTGTACCTGTCAGTCTGTAAGTGTTTGAGTGTATGTGTATAATGGTGTCTGTGTGCTTGAGTGTGTCTGTAAATGTGTGGAGGGATGGGTATAAAGGTGTGTATTGTGTTGGACTGTGTGTGTATTTGTATGTATGTGTTCATGAGTGAGAATCTATAAGTGTCTGTGGGTGCATGAGAGTATGTGGGAGTGGGAGGTGTTATTGTGGGTAAGTATGGAAGAAGGAGTATGTAAGTGTGCTACTTAGTTTCAACTATCAATCTGACAGTTGCCTGAGGGAGTCTGTATTAGTTGGGTTTTTTGTCAACTTGACACAAGCTGGAGTCTGGGAAAAGGAATTCAATGGAGAAATTGAATTTTTACATTTCTCACAAGCAAATCTTCAGGAAATTTTATTAAGGATTGATGCCAGAGGGCCCAGCTCACTAGGAACAATGGCACCTGGGGCAGATGGATCTGGGGTGTCTAAGAAAGGCTGAGCAAGCCACAAAGAGCAAGTCAGTAAGCAGCACCCCTCCATGGTCTCTGCTTCAGTTCCTGCCTCCAGGTTCCTGCCCTGAATTCTTGCCCTGATTTCCCTCAGTGATGGGGTGTGACCTGAGAGTTGTCAAAAGAAATTCTTTCCTCTCCAAGTTGTTTTTGGTCACCACAATAGTAGAAACCCAAACTAAGACAGGGTTTCCACTGAATGATTTTCCTGTGGCCATGTCTGTCAGAGATGCTCTTGATTGGATTATGACCAAGAAGTGTCAGCCAAACGTGCCCTTGGCTGCCCCAAGTCACTTTGGGTCAGAATGTTCTTTCCATCGCAGCAATGGAAAAGCAAGTGTGTGAGACCTTTGTGTCTTTGTTTTTAGCCATCCTGTGTGTCATTAGGGGTGAGGGTTTGTTTACAGGAGCATGAGCAGCTTCCCGGTGTCTACAGCACTAAAGAAAAATGCCTCTCTCTCTCTCCATGAACCCTCTGTAAATCCTCAGGGAGGGGTAGGGCCTCATGATTCCCTGCTCCCTCCATGATGGAATGTTGACGGCACGGTGTTGTGTAGGTCCTGTAGAGGTGAACACAACTGCTGTGAGTCATGCCCAGAAGACAGTGTTCCACTGCATTCTACCCGCCAGACTCCCTACCAAGTGTCTCATCACCTCAACACTAGACAGATGGTTTAGTGGTTAGGAGTGTACTGTCTTGCAGAGGACCAGAGTTTGATTCCCAACATCCACATCAGGTGACTCAAAACTGCCTGTAACCCCAGCTCCATGGGATTCAACACCTCTGGCCTCCATGGGCACCTATACTCATATAAATACACTCACACAGAGACACACACAGACATAAACCAAAATAGGAATGAGTATTTAAAAAATTAAATTGAATTCACAAAGATCGCATCACTTCAATGCTGCTACTTCAGAGACCAAGCTTCCCCCACATAAATTTTGGATGGACAAAAATGACATAGGTTCAAAGCTTCACCCACATCAGAGCTTAGCTCCTCACCCCCACCCCCGCACCCTGTTAAGCCATGTTGTGGGTAGCATACATGCTCAGGAAACAAGCATGGATGGAACAGCTACTTCAGAAGCACGTGAGACTGATTCTGTTGCTCCCATATCAACCCTTATTGTGAGGATGCTATTGATGGATCAGTATCTCCCAGTGCTTCCAAAGCATCATGTGAATATGACAGCAGTCAGCACTAATAACCCACTACAAGTTTGTCCTTAAAAAAAAAAAAAAAAAAAAAAAAAAAAAAATTAAAGATTTAAAAAAAAAAAAAAAGAGCTGACTTCTAAGGGCGGATAAAGAGACTCTAATTGCAATCATCACTTGCAATCTTCTCCAAGTAGCAGCTCCCGCATCAATATTTAGTAGAAAAATTCTGTTTCATTTTACTCCCCTCCCCCTAAATTATTTACAGGAAAACATCAAAATGCATGTTAGCTCTAACTTGAATTTTTCTTTACAAAAAAAAAAAAAAAACCTCTGAATGAGGGCTGATGGCAGAGCTCACCATGCAAGCGTAAGGACCTCGGTGTGATTCCCCAGAATTCATGTTAAAAATCAGATATGTGGTGGCACAAGTGTGCAATCCCAATACTGAGAAGGCAGAGACAAGAAAATCTCAGGCCTCACTAGCCAGCCAGCCTAGACTTCTTGGCTAGTTCCAGGCTAGTGAGACATCCTGTCTCACAAAACAAGGTGGATGATCCTGAGGCAGGACACCTGAGGTTGTCTTCCTGCCTCCATATTCACATGCAAAAAACACACAAAGGCATGCACATGCATGAGCACATGTGCACATACAGGAGAATAAAAAAAAAGAAAAAGAAAAAGGGAAAAGCAGAAAAGGAAGGGAAGAGAAGGGAATGGGAAAGAGGAGAGAAAGAGACCTAGAAAGGGCTTTAAATCCCCTAAAGCTGGAGTTAAAAACAGTTGTGAACCACGAAATATGGGTACCGGGACTCAACCCTGGTCTTCTCAAAGAGCAGCAAGCTACTCATGATCACTGATAACAGCTTCTCCAGCTCCCCAAATATACTTAAGAATCAGAGGTCACAACACATGATTAGGACAATAAAATGACCAAAACAACTGATATTATTGAGTCACACAAGATAAGCACCAGGCTGGGTGGGACAAGACCCTACTTATTGGGGGGTGAAGAGGGGGGTGCTGGAGAGATAGCTCAGTGATTGAGTGCTTCCTGTTCCTTCATGAGGACCAAAGTTCAGATCCCAGCAACCATGTAACAAGCCAAGTGTCCCTAAAATAAATGTAACTCAGACTCTGAGGAATCCGATGCCTCCTTCTGGCCTCCGTATGCACACACACAAACATAAACATGCACACAAATTAATAATTATTGATTAATTAATTTTAAAAAACAGAGTTGGAGGAGGGAAAACTCTTGCAGAGAAACTGAGTCTGGTTCCCAGCACTCTGGTCAGAGGGTTCACAAACCTCCAGTAATTCCAGTTCCTGAGGAATACCTCTGGCTTCCATGGACACCTGTGCCCACATGAACATACACACACACACACACACACACACACACACACACACACACATACACATACACACACACACACACACACACACACACACACATTATACCTAACTAAAAAATATAGACCTAAATATTTTTTGAAAACATGAGTTTGGATTATAGCGTCTTCCTGACTTACCGAGTGCGACAGTTTGAATAGGCATGGCCCCCATAGACACATATATTGGAATGCTTTGACATTAGGGAGTGGCACTACTTGACAGAGATTAGAAGGTGTGGCCTTGTCAGAGGAAGTGTGTCCACTGGAGGTGGGTTTGGGGGTTTGCTCAAGCCAGACCCACTGTCTCTCTCTTCCTGATGCCTGCCAATACAGATGTGAAACTCCCAGCTACCTCTCCAGCATCATGTCACTGCCTGCCACTGTACTTCCTGCTACGACAATAATGGACTAAACCTCATAAGCTATAAACAGCTCCAATAAAATGCATTCCTTCATGGTGTCTCTTCACAGCACTAGTGCTGATGAAGACACTAAGCATTCAATTTTAGAATTTCAGGCTCCTTAAACATCTCATGAAGTAGGTTGGTTTTTTTGTTTTGGTTCTTGATTCTGTTTGTTTTTTTTTTTTTTTTTTTATCTTTTTTGGTTGTTCTTGCATTTCAGACAATAACCTTTCACAGAATTAATTAAAGGCACATTTTTAAAGTCCCCCTGCAGTCTCTTTTTTATATTACAGTTATAAAACACACCAGACTAACCTTTCCTGGTTTTGTAATTACTGGTATGTGAAATTCCAATTATTTTCCCCTTTATGAGCAATCACCTTTAAATAAAGTTTCCCTGGTGTTTGTTCTGTGGCTTTTTGATTTGATAATGAAAATTATAAACTACGACAGCCCACAATTCCGGGCCATAAAATCTATGTCATATAATGTTGTGTATAATTACACACTGCCTCTAATGGCTCATCTAGCCAGTGTCAGCTGCCACTGGGATCCTCTCTCTTGCTCCTGTTTTCTCCAGTAGTCAAGGGCAGGGGCCTGCAATGAGTAATTGATCCATGTAGCCTCATGCCAGACATAGGATCTGCCCTCTCAGGCTCTTATTTCTGCAGCTGATAGGATGAGATCTTTGTGCAACCAGAAAACACCATGTGATTGCTTTTACTGTCCCTTGACACAGAATCAACTGGGAAGAAAACCTCAGATAAGGAATTGTCTCCATTGGGTTGGCCTGTGGACATGGGAGGGGTTTCTTCATGGTTCATTGAGATAGGAAGACCCAGCCCACTGTGGGCAGCACCATTCTCTAGGCTGATCATGAACTATGTATGGGAAGAGAAATCTAGCAAACAAGCAAATATGCATGGATTCATGCCCTCTGTTCTTGACTGTGGGTAGAATGGTTTAAACTCCTGCCTTGACTTCTCTACCATACTGGAAATTGTGAACTAAACTTCTTTCTCCCTAAGTTGTCTTTGTCTGATACCTGTTGTAGAGATAGAAATAAAACAATAATATATCTATCTCATTCACAGATCTTTTCTATGCACCATCATTTATTGGCTATCTTATTTTGATGGTTGGGTGCATATGTGTGTGTATATAGGTAAGCACAGATGTGTAGGGGTACATGTGTAAAGGCAAGGATATGTGTGTGTAGAAGACAGAGGATGATTTCAGGTGTTATTTCTATTTTTTAATCATTTTTCTTTTTGGTATAGAGTCTAGCCATGTAGCCCAAGCTGACCTTGAACTCACAATCCTCCTACTTCCACCTAATTGCTACATCATATTAGTATAACACAAACCTGAGCCTGCATATCATTTTCTTTAAACATAATCTGGAGGAAATGACTCTAAATGTTTAAAATCCTCATTTTGGAATTGCAAAGACAAAGGGAGATTTGTGTTTTCTTCTTTATACTGTTTTGTGTTTTTCAAATTCTCTCCAATGAAGACATAATTTCTTGATAATCTGGACACAGTTTATAATTGAGGCCCCTTAGAAGACAGACAGATAGATAATAGGTGAATGGGTGAATAGGTGATTGATTGATAGATAGATAGATAGATAGATAGATAGATAGATGATAGATAGATAGATGATAGATAGATAGATAGATTTGATAGATGGGTGGGTAGACAGATAAATACAGACAGAAGGAAGATAAAGAAATAGCTACCTAATGGTTGGTTGATAGAGCATCAAGATAAAGAAATAGCTAGAAGATGACAGATAGATACATAGATATATAGATACATCGATAGATTATAGATAATAGATAGATAGATCGATAGATAATTGATAGACACATACACACATAAGTTGATAAGTAGATAACAGAATTGTACACACACAAACACACTCATCTTAGCCCTATATCTATAGCAAACCTTGACTAATATAATCAGTGTCAAGTTGAAGACTACGTTTGACAACTGAAATCTTCAAGCTGCCAGAGCTACAATGATATGGCTTCATCTTTGGTTAAAGTCATACATATACAACTGAAATGATGGGGTAGCTACAGGTTATCTCAGCCAACAAGATGCGATTTGCCAGCCCATCTCAGGGAAAAGTGGATGAGACATTCAATCACAAAAGACCACAGATAATGCATTTGCAAAACCATGCTGTAGCTCACGTATTTATGTATGTGTGTGTATGGGTATATATGTGTTTGTGAGTGTACATGCTGTATATATGTATGTGTATACATGTATGTATGTATGTATTCATGCATCTATGTATGTGTATTCATGTGCATATTTGCTTGTGTATATATATCTGCATGTGTGTATTATGCACATATGTGTGTACATGCTTGTGGAGATATATATGCATGTGTGCGTGTATGTATATACATATGTGTATAAATGTATGTGCATGTTTGTGTATATGTATATGTGTACATGTGTATATGCATGAGCATGTGTGTATATGTACATGTATGTCTGAGTACACGTGTATGCATGTGCATCCATCTCTTGGATACAGGCTAACTACTCGGAGTTCTCCAAATGTCCTGCTTTATTGACTTGAAGTGAAGCAAGACACTTAGAAGCAACCAGAGCTCAGAATCCTTCCAGATCTGTATAATCATCCCCAAATTTTACAGTTGCTGCTTGCACTTAATCTGACAGCAGTTGTTAAGCAATTTGCCTTTATTAAGTCTTTCCCAAGCATTCGACTTAATTTTCATAGAAATGACAACTCCATTACTTTCATCCTCAATTCCATCAGTACTGCAATATTTACCTAATTCTATAATTGCCATAAGAAATATATTTGCATGAACAGGTTTGGGGACACGTATAATTGACTCTCGCTAAGCATGTAGTTTTTCCGATTAGAACAGCTGTGAACATGAGAGGGAGTAAGGCACTGGTCAGCCGGATTCACAGAGGCAAAGAACACACTCGCTAACAGAGCAAGTTGATGAGCGGAGGTCAGTCCAGAGCAGTGCATGCTGAGGATTGCTTAACCACGGGGCTCCAGGTGAGGAGCTACTTATGAGGTTTGCAAGAGCTCTGTGGTGGGAGTGCTCCCAACATGGCATCATAAATGTAGACTTGGGGCTGGGGGGATGGCTCTGTTGGAAATGTTGCCATGCAAGCATGCCCCCATGCAAACATGAAGACCTGAGTTCAATCCCTGAGGCTTACATTAAGAAAAAAAAGAGAGAGAAAGTGGGAGGGAAGGAGGGAGGGAGGGAGGGAGGGAGGGAGGGAGGGAGGAAGAGAAGAGAGGGAAGAAAAAGGGGAGGGAGGGAGAAAGGAAACACTGGGGATGGTGGGTGCACAACTTTAATCTCAACCCTTAGGAGTCAGAGGGAGGCATATCTCTATGAGTTCAAGGCCTGCCTAGTCTAGATAGTGAATTCCAGGTCTCAAAATAAAAACAAAAAGCACGGGCTAGGTGTGCTAGACATAAGATACATGCTTGTAATCCCAATGCAGAAGAGGGAGAGACAAGACAGTCCTGAGGCTGGCTTACCAGTCAGACTAACCTAATGGGCAAGTTCCAGGTCAGGGAGAGATCTGTCCCAAAAAATAAGGTGAACAGCACCTGAGGCATGATATCAGAGGTTGTCCTCTAGCCTCCACACACACAGACACAGGTTCGAATGCACGCAAACAAATGTACACACAAATGCATCCAGACATGTGCATGTGCATGTGCGCGCGCGTGCGCGCGCACACACACACACACACACACACACACACACTAAAGGACAAAGGAATGCTCCAGCAACAATCACAACAAGCTGGTTAAGTGGGCTCACCTAGTGCCTACTGGAGAGCTATAAGGTGGGAAGCAATAACGGTAATATTTGAAAGCCCCTTGAGTTTCGATCTGAAGAAATTCAGAATCAGTATCTCGACATTTATCTCTCATAAGGACTAGGAAATGGGATTATACAGTCTTTCTCCACTCCCATCCAGTTCCTCTTTGGAAAAGCATCCTTCACTCCAATGATTCATTGGGGGTGGGAGGGAGGACTCACCTCATGATCTTCCCTTTTGCATTTTTTTTTTTGCTCTAATTTTCAATAGAAAATTTATGTACGGTCAATTAGCCCTGCAAGAACATGCTCAGCCATGATGGATGGGCTGAGTCTCAGATAGGACATTTATTGGCACATGTGGGTAAGTTTATGTTTCAGTCCAGAAGACGGCAGATTAGTCCAGGAAAAGAATCCCTGCCTTCAAACAAAGGCAGCCAGCTGCTTCCTCTTCTGCACATTTGGGGGTTGGTAAACAGGGTTGGGGGGCGGGGGAGAGTGTGTGTGTGAATGTGACAGCATTGGAAAGCGCTCTCTCCAATTAACTTAGCCCCTGGGGTGATCATCTCTGCATGCTCATAATCCCACTCAGGTCTGCATTCACCACTTGTCACTGGGCTTCAAGGCACATAACCCTGGAACCTGGACTCACGCCTTTCCTTGCCTGCTCTGTACCTTGTGGGAAGGCAGCTATTACAACCTGTCAGTTCCTGAACAGGAGCATCACACCTGAGACTGAGTCAAGTGCACGTCGAGTGAGTGATGTGGACCAACTGACAGCTGATCGCATCTTAGAAGTGGAAGGAGAGGCAGCATGTGCTCTAGTTTGGGGTTCAAGTTTTTGTTTTATTTTCGTTTTTATGTTTGTTTATTATTATTACTTTAGTACTGTGGATTAAGCCCAAAACCTTAGCATGCTACTGAGCCATGCCCTTAGCCCCTCACTGAGGGATTCTAGGCAAGGGCTCTACCACTGAGCCACACCCCAGCCCCTCACTGGGGGATTCTAGGCAGGTGCTCTACCCCTGAGCCACACCCCCAGCCCCTTATGTAGATTCTAGGTGAGCATGCTAGCACTGAGTTATATCCCCAACCTTTTTATTTTCACTTTAACTTTTTATCTATTCTAATTTGTTGTTGTTTTGGTTTGGTTTGGTCTGTGTGTGTGTGTGTGTGTATGTGTGTGTATGTGCCAGGACATTTGTATAGAGGCCAGGAGTTCTTTTTTTCCATCCACCATATGGGTTCCAGGGATAGAATTCAGATTGTCATTCTTGGTTCAAGTGACTTTACCTGCTGACACATGCTACCAGCCCTATCGATTTCTTTTTAATTTCTGGCACTGGCATCAAAGAATGTAAGCCTCCAAGACTTGGTGATGTGGATACAGTCCCTCTTTGTATGAGCTCTCTGGGTTCACCCTATTTCCCTACCTGCTATACTCGGAAAATATCCCCCAAAGTTCAGATGTTACAAACTTAATCCCCAATGTCAAAGCATAAAAAGTAGGAATTTTAAGAGTCATAAAGCCTATTTGTGGGAAAAAAAAAAACAAATGGATTAAAGCTGTTATAGCAATGGGCTCAGTTTTCACAAAAGGAAGTTCTTTATTAAATGGTAACTTTCTTTATTAAATGGTAACTTTGTTTCCTTTTCTTTTACACGTGTGTTCTCTTGCCCCTCTTTGTTCTGCAATAGGAATGAGGTTCACAAGGACCTTCACCCAATGCTGGGACAATATCTTCAGACATCCCAGTCTCCATAACTATAAACCCATAAACGTCTATATCATTTTTCGTTTCTGGAATTCTCTCATGGCAGCACAAGTCATAGGAAGACATCATCTTAATGCATCTCAGAGGAACGGGACAGTTATCTCTGTTGATAAAGTGCTTGCCTCACAAGCATGAGGGCCTGAGTTCCACCCACAGAATCCATATTTAAAAGAAAAACAAACTGGTATTAATCACCACGTGCTATCAAAAGACCCATAATTGGTCAGTATGCGGAGAATAGAGGCTGCAGGGTGCTCACCTTTAAAGAGGACATCTGTGTCACCCCCTCACCCCCTCCCAAAGCTCAGGAATCATCAAGGAAGAGTGAATGTGAACAGCATGAGAGGAAGCGATATCTGCAGAAAAAAGCAAAACAAAACCGGCACTTGCTGGACATGACAGTGCATGACACATGAGCTCATAGCTGGGACACCACATGCACACAAGATTGAGCCAATCAAAATCCTAGCATGTATCAGGGGGCGTGGCTCCTGAAGTCTCTCCCCTAGCTGGGAAGCTATTGGCCATAGATGTCTGACTGATGGGTGGGTTAGTTTTCTTCGGGGATGCATCCAATAGAGACTTCCGGTATCCCAGCACTGAGTGGATCCTGTGGTTATTTTTTAGAGAGCACATGAAGTCGGAATGGAAAAGGAAGGAGGCGGATGGGAGGAGCTAGCAGAGAAGGAATGCAGGGTGAATTTGATCAAAACAATGCAAAAGAGAGTATTTTTCTTTGAAGCTGGGTGTAGGGGTGCACGGTTATGACCCGTGGGCTGGGGAGGCAGAAACAAAAGAAGCCCTGAGGCTTACTGGCCAGCCAGCCTAGACAAATTAGAAAGCCCCAAGTCGACGAGAGACCCTACTTCAAAAGACAAGATGGACAGTTACCCTGAAGAAGGATACATGAAGTTACCTCTGGCTTCCACATGCTCATACACACATGGGTATGCATGTGCATGCGTGCACACTCGCACACACACACAAATATGTACACACAAAAACACTAAATAATAATAAGAAAAAAATAATGTTCCTGACAGTCACTTTTATTAACAGACAGAGCAAATAAGAAAGAAGGAAAAGGCCAGAGGGAAAATACCGGTGATTGTTATGTTGCTGGACAATATACATGCTCCAGGCCTCTCCACAGCAAGGTTCTGAGAAACAAAGCAAAGACATCAGCATGTACAACTGCTCACTCTATGCCTGGTATTTCAAGGTGTGCTTTTGAACCCCTCCCCACTGAAGCCAGAGACACATAAAGTGGGAAGGACCTTCCACCTGAATCTTGAGGTACTCTTTCAGAGGTAAACAGCTTAGAAGGAAAGACATCTGGGAATATAGCTGAAGGGATCACAGTTAGCACAAACAGAAGGGTCTCCATACCCATGCTTGCTATGTGAAATCAGCCTAGGTGTCCATCCGTGGATGAATGGATATATATATATCCCTAATAAAGTCCAGCTCTGTTTCATGGTGGCTTGTTCTGAATTTTTTTTTTTTTCTGCCACAAATTCAGGAATCCTATCTTCACCTGAGTAGAGGGCTCTGCAAGCATCAGGCCTCTGCAGGTGGCAGTGTGGAGCTGCGTCTCCTGCCTACTTCCCACCGCCCATGCCAATCCAACAGGCTTCTGTCCATGCTTCCTACCCTGCTACCATCAAGCTGAGTTTTCACCCACATGTGTTCATTCTCTCTGAAGATATCTGCCGTATTTCCCTCCCTCTCAATAGTCACTCCTCCTGGAGCAGAACAGAAACATGTGACTTTTACCTTTGCTTCTCTGAGTGGCGGCCGTCCTCCAACGGCCCCACCATTCTCTGTGTTTGGCCCCCAGTGGCCTTTGCCTTGGCCTTGCCCAAGCTGTGCACCTAGAGCCATTTGCTCTGCAAGGGGGCGTGGTGAAACACTTGTCTCCAGCCCCAGTGCTCCTTTATCTTTATGTACCTATGAATTTAAAAGAAAATATGAACCAGATGCCACTGGGACCTTAACATTTAACTCATCTGAAAGCTGTCTGGGAAAGGAGTTTGGGAGACCATAACCATCTAAAAAAAAAAAAAGAAGAAGAAGAAAAGAAATCAAAAAACACTTTTTGGTTGGGTTTAAAAAGACAACTATAAAACTTTCCAGAAATCACGTTTTATGCTAGATCCTTTATTCACCTCCGCTCCGTCTTCCCCTGCCCTCTAAAATAGGACCACATGTGTCTGCACTAATGGTTACCATTCAACACATGTGCTGCATGACTTTTCCTAGGGAGCTGTGGACAAATATGTATTCACTCCTGACAGGCCAGAGAAACAACGGTCCAACAATTCATCCAACCTGGGGGAACAGTAAGTTTACGGGGGTACTAAGGGTGCAGGTGACAAAAAGGCACATTGCATCACCAGAAAGGCTATCTCGACCTGCATGATAACTCTCAAAAGCCCTTCAGTGAAGAGTTCCACACTGGTTAGCCATCTACTTCTTACAGACTCTAGCACACTTGCAAGACTGAACACCTCCAGGACAAGAGGGAGTGGTGGCTGGAATCTCAAAAATCTGTTGAGCCACGTTCTTAGCAAGAGTGTTAGCAGCCCCATTACCATCGACACAGAGATGGAGAACATCACTGTATTGTTCTGCTCAGTGTGTGTGTGTGTGTGTGTGTGTGTGTGTGTGTGTGTGTGTGTGTGTGTATTTGTGTTCCTATATGTCTGCATGTGCAGGTGCAGGTTCATGTGTATGGAAACCAGATATCAGTATTGCGTACCTTGCTCAGTTGCTCTCTGCCATATTTTGTGACACAGGGTCTCTGACTGAACCAGAAACTCACCTATTTCATGAAATCAGCTGGTCCAGATCATCCCGTCTCTGCTTCCTCAGTGCTGGGATTACAGACAGATGTATTGGGTTTGAGTCTCCAGCATTCATGCAAAAAGTTGATCTCTCATAGATCAATTCTTGAACCACAAGCATGAAGCAGAGAGAGAGAGCAAACTAGAAGTTAGAGCTGGTGTTTAAATTCTCGAGGCATAAGCCAGGTGGTGGTGGCACACGCCTTTAATCCCAGCACTTGGGAGACAGAGCCAGGTGGATCTTTGTGACTTCAAGGCCAGCCTGGTCTCCAAAGCGAGTTCCAGGAAAGGCACAAAGCTACACAGAGAAACCCTGTCTCAAAAAACCAAAAAAAAAAAAAAAAAAAAAAAAAAAAAAATCTCGAAGCATGCCCCCAATGACACACTTCCTCCAGCAAGGCCTGCTATGGAATATTACAAAGGTGTGTTACATTTAGGCTGCAGAATATTACTTCAACTGTACTTTTGTTTATGGTGCATTTGTTTAACAATGTAAGGATGTGTGTTTAATTATGTAAAGATGTGTTACATTTGTTTCACCTTGCCTGCCTAAGGCACCTGATTGGTCTAATAAAAAGCTGAATGGCTATTAGCTCGGCAGAGAAAGGACAGGTGGGGCTGGTGGGTAGAGAGAATAAATAGGAGAAGAAATCTAGGAAGAGAAAAAGGAGAAGGAGAGGAGAGAACCAAGGAGACACACCCCAGGGTAAGACATGCCCAGGCAGCCGGCTAGAGATGAGCAGGGAAGTAAGATACACAGAAGGAAAGAAAAGTAACAAGCCCCAGGCAAAAGGTAGATGAAGAGAAACAGGTTAAGTTAAGTTAAAGAGAGCTAACCAGAAACAAGCCTAAGCTAGGCCAAGCATTCATAACTAATAAGAAGTCTCCGTGTCATGATTTGGGAGCTGGTTGGTAGCCCAAAAGAAGAAGCCTTAGGTACAGAGGCCATATCTAAAACTTCCCAAATAGTGACACCAGCTGGGAGCCAAGTGCTGAAATACATGAGCCCATGGGGGACATTCTCGTTGAAACCACCACAGTGGACTGCCTGAGACCTTGTCTCAGAAAGGGGAGGAAGCTGGGAAGAGGTTTCAGTGCTTGCTATACAAGCATGAGGACCTGAGTTCAAATCCCCAACACCCACAGACACCACCAAAAGCTGCGTGCTGGCATACATCTAGATCTCAGCACTGATGCAGAGCAGTGGGGAGAGAGAGACTAATTAATCCCTGATGCTCATTGGGCAGCCAGTCTGCCTAAGTCTGTGACCTCCAGGTCCAGAGAGAGACTCTGTCTCGAAAAAATAGAAAAGAGTTGAGGAAGAAGATGCCAACATCAGCCTCTGGCCTACACACACGTACGTGCAAACACACACACACACACACACACACACACACACACACACACACACACACACACACACACACACACAATCTCAGATACCCCTGGTGTTGAAGACCCAATTGTCTGAGAAATGAGCTGGGACTATGCAGAGCTGTCTGCCCCTGTCTTATCTGAGCCTCACAAACAGAAAGAGACGCACCCTTCACGGATCGACTATCAGTGCGTTCAAAAGGACTGGTCATCTGTAACAGTGAGCCTTGTCCCGACTGCACCCAACACTCCCTCTGTTTCCGGTTCCTGCTCTTTGGGGGCCTCCATCTCCCCGGCTAGAACATCCCCGCTCCCGCTTGTTTTGTCTCCTAACATCTTGTGACATTTTCCTGCTATTCCGGCTGACACCTCAGAGGTAATGGGACCGAGAATCACTCATAATTCACCATTGCCTCTCAGTGACGATCGCACTGCTTCACGTTATTGCCGTGCTCGGGGAATCCCCACCGGGACAATATTGCCTTTTTGGAGTCCTCCGTTAATTTGTTCGTCTCCATGCGCGTTATTGAAAGCACTCTGAGTCTTAATTAGTCCTCTTTAGCTGCTCTCCACCCCACCCCACTCCCGCCCCCCAGCGCAGTCCCGTGTCACAGAACCGAAGGCATTGAAGCGCGGTGAGGAACAGGCCTAATTAACAGGCCCATGACTGAACCTCCAAGAAGACAGAATCTGCAGACTGGGGTGTGGGGAAGGGGGTGGGGGAGGCTTGATGCTGTTACATTTGGCTAATGTAACTCTTCTCTAGGGATGCCTGGCATTGCCTTTGTTACTAGAAACTGTCCCTTTGGCCCAGTTCCAAGTGAGTCCAGAAGGGAGATCCATTGCAGTCTTTGTGATCCCCATTGCTGGGAGTGCATGCTTGGAGCTATATATTTCTGAGGGCCCTTCACGATTGCCTGAAGCTTCTCTAACCAGGAGCTAAAAATAAGCCCTTCCTTGTATTTTTCTCACCCCTCCCAAACCCCTCTCTCTGATCTCATGCAGTCCAGGCTAGCCTAGAACTCACTGTGTAGCTGAGGATAACCTTGAACTCCTGATCCTCTGGCCCCCACGTCTTGAGTGCTGACATTACAGGTGTGACCTATCATGTCTGTTTTTATGCAGTGCCAGGGGTCAAACCCAGGACCTTATACATTCTAGATAAGCATTCTACCAACTGAGCTACATCCCTAGCACTACTTTTTCCTTTTTTAAGTAGTTTCTGTCAGGTATTTTGGTAGCCAAAATGATAAGAGTAACTAGTTTTGATGGCCTCTTCCTGGCATCCAGTTGAGAGGCATGTCAGGTTGGTTTTTACACTTCCTGAAATACAGAGCACAGGCGAATCAACTGTGAGAAAGAACATGGTGAGCTCAGCTTTGAATCCAGTGGCCACATCCACATCCATGAGCTATGAGAAACAGGCAGTTACAGACACATAGATCTGAAGATTAGGTGACTAGCTTGGTATGATTATGTGACCCACCTATGGTTCAAAGGGATGAGAGAGGTCATCTATAGAAAGCATATTTGAGATTCCTTCCTTATTATGGTAGTTCAGATGTATTTGGTCCCCCATAATCTCACAGGGAGTGCCACTATTAGAAAGTGTGGCTTTTTTGGAGTGGGTATGGCCTTGTTAGAGGAAGTGCATCACTGTAGGGGGGTGGCTTTGAGGTTTCTCAACGCTCAGGATACCTCCCAGTGAGCAAGCTGACTTCCTGTTGCCTGCAAAAGGCAGCCCTCTCGGCTCCAGCACCACATCTGCCTGCACGCCGCCATGCTCCCCCTCATGATGATAATGGACTGAACCTCTGAAACTGTAAGCGAGCCACCCTCAGTTAAATGTTTTCTTTATAAGAGTTGCCATGGTCATGGTGTCTCTTCACAGCCATAGAACCCTAGCTAAGACATTTATCTGCAAGGGCTATATTCTAGGACTTATCAATGGATGTCTGTAGCAACAGGTAGTACCAAGAGTTATACAGAGCACTGTGATGCTGTGATGGCTGATAAATGAGATAGCTAAGTGATTAACGGGAGGGTAGTATATACAGTGAAGATACTTGGACAATAATTGATCTGATAACTGAGATAGCTGGGGGCTAACAGGAGGGTAACACATACAGCGTAGTGTTGTATGGTAGTTCCCTCGGTACTGAAACATTCCCAGAAGGGAGAGGATGACAGACTTAGAAAGTAAACGACAGGTCACACATCTGGGAAAAGAGAAACTTGGAAGATTTTTTTTCCTTTCTTTTTTTTATTATTATATTTGTGTTTTAATTTTACATATCAGCCTTTTAAGGGGATTCTCACCAGCAATATAAAAGAGCAAAGAGATGCTGAGGAGGAGACACTGACCAGCTTAACTGCAGACAAAAAACAGTTCTCAGATGTTGAGCAGCCAGAGAGCTGTGTGGAGGGCTCTGGGGATTTGGCTTTCATGAGTTGTCACCTGTACTGGGGTGGGCTCTTTGGGGGTACAGCTGCATTTGAGTCATCCCTGCTCCTGTAAGTGACCCCAATAAAGGCTCATTGGTTCACCAAGTTGGACATCAGGATAATGGTTACTTTGGTCTGTGTGGCTTTGCCTTTCAGGAGTGAATAGACACTTGTGTTGCATTCTCTCCAGGGAAAGTCTCACCCAACACATAGATATTCTGGACAACAGTTGACCTGAAAACTGGGATGACTAGCTAGTACCTCAGGGGAGGGTAGTGTATACAATGTGGATAAACACTGGACAAAGAGCCGAGTCACATCCCAGGACAGAGAGTGGGCTGGCACAAGGTTTTATCACATGACAAAGAAGAGCAGCGATTTAAAAAAAACAAATGACTTGCATGTTTCTAGAACTTTCGGTATAGACCTGTTGGGTCTTGGTTAACTGAAAACATGCAAGGTGAGACCACAAAGAAGAGAAGAGCATGATAATACTGAGAGGGACCAGACCCAAGAACTTAAGGAGAGAGCAGGAAAAAAAGGAAAACACAACAGAGATACGGCACTAGATAATTATTGAGTGGGCTTCATGCCAGCTATTGTGTCGTGCTTTTATATGTTGAAACTAATTAATTTCTCTCAACCGCCTTATGAGCCAGAGTCCAGAGATGTATGGAACTTACCAGTTCTGGTTACCTTTAACTGTCAACTTCACATAGCCTAGAGACCTGAGCAGAGAGTCTCAGTTGAGGAATTATCTAGATCAGCAGTTCTCAACCTTGGGGACCAAACAATCTCTTCACAGGGGTCTCCAAAGACCATTGGAAATACCAGATATTTACATTATGACTCATAACAGCAGCAAAACTAGAGTTATGATGTAGCAAAGATATGATTTTACTATTGGGGGTCACCAGAACATGAGGAACTGTATTAAAGGGTCTCAGCGTTAGAAAGGTTGAGAACCACTGGTCTAGACCAGGTTGACCAGTTGGCACCTTGTATGTGGAGGATTATCCTGACTGTTAATTGATTTGGGCATGATGAACTGATACTGAGAAGTGTAGAAAGAGAATGGGAGAAGATTCCTGTGAGTGATGTCTCCAGGTAAATGGGGAGATGAGGTCCATGGCACAGTTGGAGATACTTAACCTTAGCCTGGAAGAGGAGCATCTTTTCCAGTTGTTATGAAAATGGTGAGAACATGGTGATAGGTACTTACAGGGGCATAGACCACCCCAAAGCAGCTTTGCCACAAAATGTTTCACCCTATCATGGATGACAACTTCCCCATGGCTGCAGACATGGAGTCTTGCCTTCCAGTGAAAGCTAACTATCCACAATCTGTATATCCTAGCACCTCATTAGACCACAAGGATACATGTGACTGTAGTGGGTAGCCAGTCTAGCTTTGACCTGGAAATTCCAACCCCCAATGAGGCTTCGGTAACAGTCACACCTAAAAGGCGGGGCTGAGAGAGGACCTGAAGATCTGGGTTCCAAATGCACGGCCTCTCTTAGTTCCTGGACCCTGGACGCTGGAGGTAGACCAAGCA
The DNA here is from genome assembly GCF_903995425.1 of Onychomys torridus. NCBI lineage: Eukaryota > Metazoa > Chordata > Mammalia > Rodentia > Cricetidae > Onychomys > Onychomys torridus. The sequence continues at coordinate 19,547,637 of NC_050464.1, read as the reverse complement.
GAGTTCTCCAGAGAACACTGCCTGACTGTGCCATGCCTTTCCCAGACTCTGTAAACTATTCATTCACTTGTAAGTTACCCCACAAAATAAACCTCCCTTTTAACTACGTGGAGTGGCCTTAGTAATTTCACCAATATGTGACTAGAGCAGAATTGTGTACAAATGGCTAGAAGGCACAAGAGGAAGTGACTGGAATCCCAGAGGAGGGACTAAATGACCCCACTCCATCCTTCTATGAGGGAACGTCAATAGTCAACAAGCCCCATCTCGGGGGTCCCTTGCAAGTAGTCACAGATGTTCTGATGCAGATGATGGATGGATGCTATGCTCAGAAGACAGTGCTCTTCAAAATCTCTGAACAAAAGAAGACAGTGCCCCATATGGAAGTGAGAATGCCAAAGGGAAATTGAAGGAGTTCATCTGATGGGTTCCAGTTCCTCTCTGAAATATGAAGTGAGAGCATCAATTGCAGATAGGTGGAGATAACTATTATAAATGATAGGGCACTGTCTTGGTGCTTCCTCATTCTAGAGTTAAGGAACACAGACAATCTTTATTCATCGTGTCTACCACAATGTTGGCATGTAGATGATAAGTAACCAGTATTTCTGAAAGACGTTAAATAGGGTTGAAGTTCCTGAGAATCTCAAGGTGGAACCTTTTAGGAGAGTGAGCTAGGATGCTCTGCCTTTGTCAAAGTCAAGTTCCCCCTGTTGTGGACTTGAACATGTAGAATCAAGAAGCATAGGCCCCAACTAACAAACTGTCTCCCTCTAGTGAGTATCCTAAAGCATGCTGAGAAAGCTTTAAATTGCTCTAAGGATAACAACATGTGATGGTTAATCCTGATTATCAACTTGACTAGATGGAGAGACCCCTAGGAGACAAGTAAAGCATAATTCTTGGTATGTCTGAGGATCTTTTCCAAGATCTGTAGACCATTGAAACGTCAATCCAAGGAGTGGATTAGTCCACCAAGAGACTCAAAATCTGAATAGACCACTGGAGGAATGGGACTATAACTCAGAGGCAGAGCACCTGCTGAGAATCCCCCAGAGAGGGGCTGGGGACATGGCTCAGTGATAGAGCTCCCACCTAGAATCATCCAGTGAGGGGCTGAAGACATAGCTCAGTGGCAGAGCACCTGCCTAGCATGCCTGCAGCCTTGGATTCAACCACATCACAGGGGGGAAAAATGAATGAGAAGAGCCTACCATGCCAAAAGAACAATACATTGAAGGCTTAGTCCCCAGCTGGTAGCACTATTGAGGAGTACTTAGATCATGGGGGCTCTGACATCATCAGTGTGGTGACGCTCTAGTGGATCTAGGTTTGATGGTGTTGTTGGGCATAATGGAAACTTAAGAGGTGGGGGTTCAGCTGGAGAGAAAGTAGATCAATGAGGATGTGCCTTTGAAGAGTATCTTGTCCCTTGCCTCTCTTTTTGCTGGCTGCTCTGAGGTTGGCAGCTCTTCTCTACTCTGCCCTTTCATAATGTTGCTCTTTCTCATTGTTGACCCAAGCAATGGAGTCTGCCAACCAGGAACTAAGAATTTTAAACTATGAGCCAAAGCCAACTTACTCTCCCTTTAAGTTGTTTTTCTTTCTGGTATTTATTACAGTGAAAAAAAAAACAAAAACAAAAACAAAATCTGCCTACAGAAACAGTTTCCTTTCATAAACATCCACTTTACCACTTCAGTATGGGCAGCTTCTATCATAGCTTAGATCCTAGAGCTCTTTGAGAATCGGGGAAAAGACTCTGAAACAGCTCCTCACTGCCTCTCCAAAATGTCCATGGGAACCCAAACATAAAATGCTAGGCCTTATAGGATTCATGGATTTTCTGAAATTCTTCTAGACACTCCAAGGGTAGCCTCACCAGAGGGGAGCATCAGCTGTTACAAAGCTTCTCAATTTTGCCTCAGTGAGCAGATTCTGCTTCCATACACCAAGTACTTACTAGAGAAGTCAGTGACTAGATCGAGAGAAAAGAAGTCTTGGGGTGTGGAGATGACTCAGCGAGTGAACTGCTTACTGTACGTGAATGAGGACCTAAGTTCAGATCCCCAGAACCCACTTATTCAGGGCATGGCAAGCCAGTGCTGGGGAGTGGAAACAGATGGAGCCCTTGGGCTCTCTGGTTATTCAGTCCAGCAGCAGTGATGAGCACCAGGTTCAGTCAAAGGCCCTGTACCAAAATTTTAAAAAATGAGAGTGATAAAAGCCAGCCTCTGGCTTCCACATGTACATTCACATTTGTGCTTACTCCCAAAACACATACATACACCATGAGCGCACACACACACACACACACACACACACACACACACACACACACATACACACCCCCAAAAGAACAGAAATACAGAAGAAGGAGGAGGATGAAGAGAAGGAGAGGGAGGAGGAAAAGGAAGAGGAGGTCACATCCACTAGTCAGTTTGTGGTAGGTTACACTGTGGTCATAAGCAGCCCCAAAATAGCTCAAGGGCTCACAATAGAGTCACATTGGATACTTGAGTTTCTTGTCCTTAGATCAGCTATTTCTTGCCTGCTTGTCTTACTCGTTCAAGATCACAGATTGAAGATGTGCAGCTATTTTCTGAATTTACTCATCTGATTTCAGAGTCCAGAGCAGATGTCAAGCCTTACAGAGTTCTCTTACATTTTTTTGCTTAGAGGTCTAGAAGGGTGGCCCTTGAAGAAGACCTAGGTTGGATTCCCAGCACCTATGTCACATGGCTCAAAAATGCCTATAACTCCACCTCCAGGAAATCTGACTCCCTCTGGTGGCCTAGATGGACACCTCACTCATGTGCACACTCATGCATTCATGTGTGCACACACATGTATGCGGGCATACACACACACACACACACACACACACACACACACACACACACTACTTAAAATAATAAATCTTTGCTTCGATACAGCATTTTTCTTTAGTAAAATTTACCTTTACTTCAGGCCACTTCCTATTGCCCTTAAACAGGTGATATAGACAGGGTTAGCGTGAAAGGAGGAGCTGGCTTTCTGTAGGTTGTAAAGAGGAGGCCCATTGTGACATCACTAGCTGGCCACATGCATGTGAGAACAAGGAGAGTACAGCTCCATTAACATCCAGAAATACACCTGGAAGGTCAGCAGGGTCATCATTGGCCAGGGCTAAATGCTAACAGACAGACAGCCAAGATCAGCTACTGACAAAGCAGAAGTCAGAAACAGGCACAAAGGGGATTCACCCACCTAAAGAGCATAGACAATGTGTGACATCATGGATGCTTTCTCTAGTGTCTTAGTTTGGGTTAGTATTACTGAATAAAGCAACTTGGAGAGGAAAGGGTTTATCTTGCTTATGCTTAAAAATCATGATTCATCGCCAAAGAAAGTCATGACAGGAACTCAAATAAGGCGGGAACTTGGAGGCAGGAGCTGATGCAGAGGCCATGGAGGGTGCTGCTTACTGGATTGTTCCTCATGGCTTGCTCAGCCTGCTTTCTTATAGAACCCAGGACTACCATCCTAGGGATGGCACCACCTACTACTGGCTGGGCCCTCTCCCATCAATCGCTAATTTTAAAAATACCCTACAGGTTTGTCTACAGCCTGATCTTACAGAGGCATTTCTTTATTTGAGGTCCCCTCCTCTCAGCTTGTGTCAGGTTGACATTATAACTCTCTGGCACAGTGTGTAAGCCCCAATTGCCTCAACCTATGATATGTTCAAAGAATGAATCAGTCCCATGGAAATTACTTCAGTCTTTGCCCAATCCCAACCATAATTTAATTTTTAATATTTTTTTATTCTTTGAAGGTTTTTAATTCAATGTCTAATTATCATAACTATCTATCACTAAGCCCTCCAATTCTCCCTAGTATGCCCACTATATATCCCTCACAACTTCACCACCTCTTTTTTATTGTTATTAAAAACCACCTGAGTCCATTAGTGCTTCCTATATGCTCATGGGTATGTGGCGATACACTGGGGCATGAGCAACCCACCAGCAATTGTATCCCAAAGGAAAATGAGTCTCCTTTCTTCAGCACCTATCAACTGCCAATAATTCCTCCAATAATGATGAGGTCTCATGTGTTCCTCTCCCATCCATGCTGGACAGATGGCTTGATCTTATGCAGATCTTGTGCAGATAACCACAGCTTCTGTGAGTTGATGTCTGTAACTGCCACATCATGTCTAGGAGATTTTCATGGCCCTCCTTTCTACCCAACTACGATCCTTATAAAAAAGCTTCTGCATAAGAAACCACACAGCAACCTGCTTGGGTCCTCTCCTGTCAGTGTCTTGAGTGCCAATTGCTTGCTTTCCGAGATACATCTTTAAATCTTGGGATATCCTTCACTCTCCCATAAGTCCTCACTTCTCCTTAATCCCCCTCAATAAAGTTTACCTTTGCTTTGCTTACTCCCATGTGTCTGCATTTTTAACCATCAGGAGTACAAGGCAAGGACTCAAGCAAACAAGATGGCTCATCCAGTTGAGGTGTTTGTCATGTAGCCTGATGACATTTCAATACCTGGGACCAACATGGCAGAGGAAGAAAACTGACTTCTGCAAGTTGTCCTATGACCTCCTCCACATACATGTACTCAGATGATAGATAGATAGATAGATAGATAGATAGATAGATAGATGATTGATAGATTATAGATAGATAGATAGATAGATGATAGATAGATAGATAGATGATTGATAGATTATAGATAGATAGATGATAGATAGATAGATAGATAGATAGATAGATAGATAGATAGATGTAATTGTTAAAAAGAACTCAAGGCCCATTGTCTAAAGGTTGACTTTCAATGGCCATTGATATCGATTACCTTAAGTCCTAGGGTGAACACTATATTGGCTGAAAAAAGTCCTGCCACTCTCTAAGAATTTCATCAATGACGGGAGCCATTCTCCACTCACAGGTGTAGGGATGAGGAATCACTATGAAATGTAATCCTGTGGGGTCAGGTCTGATAAAGAAGGGCAACACACATTCTCTACTGTACTTGAGGCCATGTCAATCAATCTTTAGGTTCCCAAGTCCCATCCTTGACACAAGGCAGGAGCTTAAATAAGAAAACCCTACAATGTGAAGAGAAATCCCCATAGAGAGTGCCATGCTGTGGCCTCTGAGGCTGAGGGTTGATGTCTAGGAAAGAAAGAATTATTACAGCTGAGTATCTACTCTATTAGCTACTCAATGTCCCTGAGAAAATGATCTAACAGCCTGTAAAATCCCCTGTATATTTTATGACTGGGATAAAATGTGATGCTTTCTAGAGAAGCAATTTGCTTCTTCTATGAGATGATGAAGTTGACACATTATTTAAGATTTTCATCCTACTGCAGTTACCACAAAGTTTGGCCTGAATTTCATGCTCACCAGAATTAAGCATGTACCTATCACTTCTAGTTATATTCTTCTGGTTTCTGTACACATTGCTTTTGATATTAATTGCTTTGGGGGAGGGGGAACATGTGCATGCACATGGAGAGGCAAAAAGATGTCCTGTTCTACCACTCTCTGCCTTATTCCCTTGAGACAATGCTGTCATGTAACCTGAAGCTCATCAATTCAGCTAGGCTGGCTGGCCAATAAGCTCCTAGAATCCAACTATGTAGTGTATGCTCATGGGTATGGTGTGGGTTCACACAGCATAGCCATATGCACACCTGTGGAGTCCAGAGGTGTCCTGCTCTTACCTAACTCTCTTCCTTGTTCTCTTGAGGCAGGCTCTCTCACTGAACTTGGAGCTAGAAAGCCAGGAAGCCCCAGCCATCCTCCTGTTTCATAGCACAGCACTGGAGTGACAGTGACGTGCGTGGACATGAGCGACTTTTTATATGAGTGCTGGGGATTCTAAGGTCCCCATGCTTGCTGTCACACACTAAGCTGTCTCCCTAGCCCCCATCGCTTCATTTTCATTGACATTTTTAAAGTTATGTTTCTAGTTTGGAAATGTAAATAGCATACAGAAATGAAGA